>NC_081344.1:56428116-56444785 GCF_029784015.1 Lycium ferocissimum
TCTGATATATGTTTCTTTGGTTCCCATATTACGGAGTCCCTTAATAGGGCCGGATACGTCATCTACACATATGGTACATGATCCCGTTATGCATGACTTTACTTACCGAGTCCCTTATCCGAGGGCCGGGACACGATACATGTTCGCATGATATTATATGATCCGATATGCATTATGTCTTCCGAGGGTCCTCGGACACGGCTGTTACTTTTTGTATTTGATTCTAATTACGGCTCCGTCTCGTTATGCTTCGTACTCCTCGTTCTTTGATCATGGTTATACTTGTTACCTTTCGTTTTACATACTGCACATCTTCGTACCGACCCCCCTTCTCGGGGGTCTGTGTTACATGCCCGCGGGCACGCACGCACGCGCGTGATACGCCACCGGTCTAGGACTTCGGTCATTGCTGAGGAGCTCCCTTGATCCCGGGCCGATACTTTTTGGTATATATCTCGCTCGTTGTTCATATGTTCCTCGTATATATGACTATTTGGGTACGGCGGGGCCCGTCCTTTCCTTCGATTCTCGTTCGTACGTTAGAGGTCCGTACATGATTGTGGGTTGTGAGTTATCACCGGTCGTGCACATATGTTCGGGTTTGCGACTGTCACTATATGATAGCCTCGGCCGGCTAGTGTACGTGTCTAAGTATGTTTATGTATGTATGTATATTTCTTTTAAATGCACTGTATATTTGTATGAATTTATGTATGTCTAAACAAGATTTACATCGTTTGATATGCCGGATCCGTCGGGGTAGGTGCGTATGGGTGTCCAGTTAGGACACCAATCGCGGCCCACGGGGTTGGGTCGTGACAGTATGTTCGTGCGATGCACCTTATATCTGTATGAACTTATGTATGTTTAAATGGAATTAGCCGGTTGGTATATCGGATCGATTGTGTAGGTACGTACGGGTGTCAAGTAGACACCGATCCTACGGCCAAGAATTTGGGTCGTGACACCAATGCACTCGGTTGCATTTTGGAACTTGGGTTGGAAAGTTGCTTTTAGGCTTTTGGGGGTTGACTTGTTCAACGAGACCTCCGTTGCGAATTCTGAGGCCACGAGTACGTTCATAGCGCATTTTTATGTAAGTTGCATATCTTGTTTGTGATCAGATGGTCTCGGGTGATAGTCGGGATTTCGGGTTGAGTTCATGAAACGTTGGCAGCCCGCTATAGTAGCCCTGTGTATTTTCTGGTGGACTGCAGAAATGGTCAAGGGACCGCTATAGCAATCTGTCGATCGCTAAAGCGGGTGACGAGCAGTAGCTAGCATTAAATGAGTGTTAGAACCCCCAAGTCATTCATTCATTTCCAATTCTGAAACTAGAGCCATTTGGGAGCATTTCAAGGTATTTCTTGGAGGAACATCATTGTGGTAAGTCATTCCATCTTCATTACTATTCCATTATCCTTTAATCATCATAGAAATGCCCTAAATTCATGTTAGAATCCCTAAGAACTTAAGGATTAAAGGAAGGTTTAATGGGTTCTTTCCTAAATGATTTCTAGAATATACCACCTTGAATTATAGATGGGGTTAGCTTCATTTACCATGGAAATGATGATTAGAAGCTATTATAACATGTTTCCTTCATTATTAGTGGCTAATCTATGGATTGGGAGTTAAGGTTTATACCCAAATTTAGGGGTTTCTTCTAGAATCTGAATTTCCCTATTCTTAAGTTTAATTAGCTAATTGTTGATGGGAATTAATCACCTAGAGTGGTAATTTCATGTTGAGACCTATAGATTTCAAATTTCATCTTGTTAGTTCATAAACCCTATTCCATGGGTTGAGATTTGGGAGTTAAATAGGAGTTTGGTTTTTTTTGGATACTTTCTTCTCGATTCTCATTCCATATTTAGATATGACTATACTTTCAACACGTTAAGGTGCAATGAAAGGGAAAGACTCATGATTGACATTCGAGTTTGTTATTCGGCCTTCCAGGTAGGTTACGGTTTACCCTATAGTGAGACTTCGATTAGCGTAGCGTATATTTAGATGATATTGTAAGAGAATGCATGTAAACCTTCGGGTATGAAGTTTGGGATGGATATTGCCTTTGGTTGGGCCTTGTTGTATGATTTGGGGGCTAGCCACCCCCATTGCGTTGTTGACTTATCTGTTCTATGTACTTGTTGGCTCGTCACCACATTGAGATATAGGATATTGGCGGTTAGTTATATATCATGATTATGATACTATGGTACCTTACTTTGTTGATATTGAGATAAGAACTGTGAATCCGTTGTGGCTTGTTGTGTAACCTTATTGATAATAATACTTGTATGCCCATGTGTGGTACTGTTTAGGATTGATTTGGTTTATTGATATTAAACTTGCATTGTATTCTTACTCATTTCCATGATATATTGATATTTCCTTGATATGGTACTGATGATAGGAAATGAGAAGGAAATACATATGTATTGGGACATATTGATAAGAGTCACCTCTGGACTGTGTGCGTAGTGACCGGTATTCTTCTGAGACATATTGGATATTAAGTCATCTCTGGGCTGTGTGCGGAGTGACTGATGCGAAAGCACTTATCTATCTGACTTGTATTAGATGTTGAGTCATCTCTGGGCTGTGTGCAGAGTGATTGGTATTGCACGTTGAGTCATCTTCGGGCTTTGTGCGGAGTGACTGGTACATGGACTTTACGGGTCCCCCCTGGGTCGTGCTGCCGCGACGTGATGTTCTGTCGTCGGAGTACATGTGTATGAGTATATGCTTTGCATACATATCATATACATTTTGCATTACATCTTATCATCTCTCTTGGTTGATTATGATATGGACTTGTGATTGAAATCTCTGAAACTTGGCACAATTGGGTCTAGATACGTGATATGGTTGTGGTTTATGAATTCGAAGTTGATCTACTGAGACTTGGCATATATTTCTATTACATTTTGTTGTCTCTCTTATGTGTTAAGCGTGTTTTATATTGTTATTGGATTTGATATGGATTGTGTTGGGATCCTTGTATGTGACTAAATAGGGACGAGATACTGTAGTCCTAGTTTGGTCTTTGGTGATTATTCTAAAGCTTGGAACATTTGGGCTTAGATGCTATAACATAGGTTGTGAATGGTATTGTGGATACTTGTCTCGTAATAACTTGTACTTTACTGTTTACGTGTTATTCTTACTTTAATATCTTCATATACGTTAGCTAGTCTTGGTCGGCTTATGATACCTACCAGTACTTGTTGTTTGTACTGACCTACACTTGCTGCATTCTTTTATGGATGCAGATTACTTGCCAGGTTTCATCATCTCCTCATGGTTGATTTTCGAGTTTGCTGTTGAGTCCATTCAGAGTGAGCATGATAAAGTTCGCTGCCCGAAGACTCCTCTCTACTGCTTTGTCTTGCTTCCTATTTCGAGACATGAATTGAGACTTTTATGTATTATTCAGACTTATAGTTTAGTAGAGCTCTTGCACGACCAGACCATGATACTGGAGTTGTATTACACTACTTTTCGCACTTTATTTTATTATTGTGAGACTTACATTATTTCTATTTTCTTTCGCTTTACTTATGTTTATGATTGTTGGGATAAGGGTTCGCCTACCGAGGTGGAAAAGGTACGTGCCCCCATGACTTAGTGAAATTGCGTCATGATAAGTTGGTGTCAGAGCCCTAGGTTACCCGATTTATAATATAAGAGCATGTCTAGTAGAGTCTCGTGGATCGATATGATGAGCTCCGTATTTATCTACGAGAGGCTATAAGACATTTAGGAAACTTTCAATTCTTTCATTCTTTAGTGCAACTTCATTCAAATTGGTATCTAGTCGATTTTAATTGGTATTTGAACCACCTTATCTTAATCATCCTCAGAAAATGGAAATCTGTCCTTAAATTCTGATGCAAATAGTTGATCTATGACCTGTTGTGGTACGGTACGATATGTGCTATTCTAATTCGGACACGTGACCAAGTTTAGTCTCTAGTTATGGCCCAAGGATTCGATTGTGTGGAGTCACGATTAGACTATGTTGTTGAGGGGAGTCGTGATTAGACTCGTTTATTGTGAGGGTTTGTGAGAAATGAGAAAGATAGTTTAGAGGGTTACATGATCTCCATGCTTCAGTGTTGGGTGCTCGGAAGTGACAAAGTGCATTGATGGCTTAACAATAGTGGTTTGCTCGATGATATGATTGCTTTAGAAAGGGAAAAATTGGTATCTGTCGTGTTCATCAAGATAAGGTTCTTAAATGTACGAGGGTGGATTTTGTTTTTCGGTTGGGAAAGGATAAGCGGGTTTTGATGCGACAGAATGGTACTGATGGGAGTGCTCGCCTGGCTATAGTTACTATGGAGGATTGAATTTCGTGGGAATAATTAGGCAGATTTGGTACTTGCGTAGTTCACATGATATCTCGAGAATATGGTGCTAAGGAGTCATTCTTGTTATTAACTCATAGATGTTAAAGGACTACTCTGTTATTAAGTGAATGCTATGGGAACATCATTTGATTGGTAAATTTGACTGAGTTATAGTCTTCTGAGGAGCTACTAATCGACTGATAGAAATGACTTCAATTATGGGTGAAAGCGAAGAGTTAATGACTTGAGGAGTTATTGGTTGTTTCACTTAGATTTGAGGGGAAATATTGATATTATTAGTGGTTCATTCGTCTTGGAGGGATGAGTAGTTTAGAGGATCGAGTGGATTTGAGTGTTTGTTGGTTGATAGTGATAAAAGTGATCGGAAATGAAATACGGGAACTGAGGATTATAATGAGGCATCTTGCTATCTGGTTCAGGGGATCAAGTTTCGTAAGACTTGAGGTGAGGTACTATGGGTACTTGAGTTATGTTTGGATTGCGGGGGCATTATATTACAACCTTCAATAAAAGGTTTGACTGATGAGGTTGATTGGTGTCTTCGAGTTTAAGGGCAGAAAGGGAATCGTTGAAACAAGAATTAGTGATGTGACAGCTTGGTTACGATCTTCAGTGTAGATTGGGCTTGAGAGTTTAAGGATGTGTTGGAATTTTCAGTTGTGTCGTAAGCTAATAGGGCCAATGATTGACTAATGGAACGATTATCAGTGTTGGGCCAGTTTAAAAGTTTAGTATGCAGGAGGGTTACTCAGGTGATGCACCTAATATTGGACTAAGGTTGGGGGCCTTGTATTCAATGTATAAATTTCACTAGATGCTTGAAATGGTAGATCAATGATGGGTTAGTGGTGTGGGATATTTTGGAGATTAAGGCAATTATGATGATTGAATAAAAGGGATGAGTATTATGCGAGTAGATTTAAGAGTGTTCGGTTAGATTTGATAAATGAGGTAAGAGTGTGTGGATTCTTCGATTGATTCGGCTAGCAACGTTAAGGATTTTGAGTAAAGGATTGATTAGTAAACAAGGATTCTTGAAATGGTAGATCAATGATGGGTTGGGATTACTGAGTCTAAGTTGGGATAACATTTCGGAGATGTGAGTTAAGAGCTTAAGGGCAATGACGATTCAATAGGATACATATGAGGAAAATTCCATGAGGTTCGTGATCGGCAACTCGTGATAAGCATATTTCAGTGAATCGACATGTTGAAGTTTATAAGAAATAGCTTGGTGGTACACCGTTGGATAAGTTTCGTAACATTCTACAGTGGATGATTTAACGTGCTTTAAGAGGAAAGATTTGTGGAATCCCTATTGTGTGAGGGCTAGAGCTATATTCTTAAGATGGGACTGTATTTGCGGTAAGTGTCATATGTTACGAGTTATATTGACTGGATGTCTTGGATGAATGTATTTGGATACTAAGAACTTGGAGATTGTCGTGCTAGGTTGACGTAAGAGGTTGCGAGAATTTTTGCTTTCAGAAATTCTATGGGCTTGTCGAGATATTACAATGGGAGGTTCGATGGTTAAAAGGTTATATTAAGAGATTGCAGGTTTTGGCATCGAAAAGTTTGGGCGGTATCGGACGTGCGCATCGGGTAAGGGTTGAAAAACTCAGAGGTTGCACTTAAAAGATCTAGTTCTTCGGTGCTCATTGGACAACTTGAATATGTTTCAGCTTTTGGATACGAGGGTGACAGACATGATTTCTCATGCATGGTAAGAACGTGAGTGGTTTCAAAAATTGGAGTCAGATCGAATGGTTATTGATGAGATTCAGGGGTGGTGCATTCATTTTGGGGTTAGTGTGGTTGATTAGAACTCAATGAATTGTATTCATAATTCCAAAAGAACTTATGGGTTCCCAGTAAGTCACCTTCACGGATTCGATGAGTTTATTTTAGATTTGAGGTATGACAGGTTACCAAATTTATTAGGGTTGCTAGTGGACTTGGAGATATTTTATCGGGGTCAGCTTTTCGGTTAGTATAATGGGTTTCAATAGGCGTGGTAATGATTCGAAGAGGTACTATGGTTGCAATAGATCTTCGTAGTGATCAATTGAGTTTCGACGGATTTCGCTCGGTGAGGTATTCGGTGCTATGTTCCTTTAAAGTGAATTGAAGGTTTAAGAAGACTTAGAACTGGCCAAGTTGGCTATAAGAACGATCGATTTTGATGGAATTGCGTAGAGTTCTCTGATGAAGCAAGAATTCTTTTCTGGCAAAAGTAAGTCATGGTTTCGGGTTTTCTTGCGTGCTTCTAAGAAATCGTGGTTCGAAGAACGACTTGAGAAGGGTGAAGGAAAGGTTAGGGGAATCAGAATGTTCCACCGGTTCAGAGTGGGCTATGATTGTGTTTATGTCTAAAGGTTAGTATTGTTTGAGGGATGTATGTGAGACCTATTGATCGCTCCAGAGGCATGGTTATGTCAAATCAGAGAGTTTTGATAAAAGCATCTATGTTATTCAGGAAGTAGTTGTGGGAGCATTCGAGTATATTAATACGAAAATTGGGTCCTTCGGCTAAGTTAGAGGAAGTTTTGACTAATAAGGTAAGCGGGCAGTGATTTTTGCATACTTTGTGTCGTGGAGGCTTTTGTGTTGTTATGATACTGACTCCTAGGTTACTGTCAGCCTTCATACTCTCTTTCTGTGCTCGAGGATGAGCGATTGTTTAATTGATATCTGATCTAACGACCCATTCGGTCATTATTATATTTTGACCATTTTGCCCTCGTTGACTTGTTCGTGAGCTTTATTAGTACAATTTTTACCCGCAGGGATAGGTGGCACAGTTCCCTAGGCATGGGAGAGAGTTGTGATGTGACTTTTGGAAAGTTGGCTTTCAAGTGAAAACTGTTTGACTCATAGTTGACTTTGGGTAAACGGACCTTTTTCAAAAATTTGTTGATTTCGAGATGCCAAGATGATCATTTGTGACTCATTGGTGGGTTTGGTTCGGTTCACAATGCACTCGGTTCCTAATTTCATTTGGTTAGTTCATAAACCCAATTCCATGGGTTGAGATTTGGAAGTTAAATCAGAGTTTGGTTTTTTTGGATACTTTCTTCTCGATTCTAAATCCATATTCGGATAAGACTAGACTTTCATTACTTTAAGGCGCAACGAAAGGGAAAGGTTCACGGCAAAATACATCAAATCAACCCTAAACTATACTCAAAATGTCGATGTCACACTTAAACTATACCGGTGACCTAATACACACTCGAACATCTTAAAAGTGAATTATTTTACTCCCTAAGCTGCTGATGTGGCACAAAATATCAAAATAAAAATAGAAAAGCGCATTTTGAGTAGAATTTTTCATTTTTTTAATTTAAAGATTTAATTTTTTTTTAACCCCACCCCACCCCACCCTCACCCGCCCCTTTCTTCTTCATTTCCCCTCCCACCCCACACTTCTTCTTCTTCACCCCCCCCCCCCCCCCCCCCCGTCCCTTTCTTCTTCCCCTCCCCAGGCCTTTTTCTTCTTCACGCCCCATTTTCCATGTCTTCTACTTCATTTTTTTCTCATCACACTTCTCTACAACTTAATTTCTTCATCAATTCATTTTTTCTCATCAAACCCATCAATAATTTTCCGGTGAGCTTCCATTTTTTTCGATCTTCTTCATTTTCTGGTCACCAAATTTGCATCTAATCTACCTAAAAAATAAATTTTATTATTTTTTATTATGTGTGATATTAAACTCATCAAAGCTATTTTCAAAGAAACAAAAAGAAAAAAAAAAGAGAATGGCAACCACTGCTCGTCCTCCCCGTCACTGCTAAGGAGGAACCACTGCTCCACCTTCTTCATTTTAATTTTCGTCATTTTAAAGAGAATGGCAAGGAGGATTGAGGGACAATAGATTAGAAATAAATGGCACCAAATCTTTACTACTATCAACGTCAGATGGCACCAATGATTAGAGATTTGGTGCCATTTTGGACGGAGTAATAAATTATCAACATCGTCGCTATTAACGTTTGATGGCAACGTATTTGCTATCAACGTTACATCAATGTAAATTTCACAAGTATACCAATGGAGGATTGTTGCTTTGGTAGTGGAGTTTGACCGGGGAGGGGGAGGAGAATGGCGGTGGGGGGGGGTGGTGTTGAGTGGTTGCATTTTTTATGAATGTGAAGGAGAAGCAATTAAATGACATGGATTTAAAAAAAAAAAAAAAAACAAATTTGGCAGTTTATTGATGTGGCATTGACGTGGCGCTGACATGGCGGGTGAGTGTATTACACCTCCCCATGTGCAGCTGGTTATAAATGTATGAGGGGTAAAATAATTCACTTTTAAGATGTTCGAGTGTGTATTGGGTCACCGGTATTTAAGTGTGACATCGACATTTTGGGTATAGTTTAGGGTTGATTTGATGTATTTTGCCAAAAGTTCACAATTGACATTTGAGTTTGTTATTCGGCCTTCCAGGTAGGTTCCGGTTTACCTTATGGTGAGACTTCGATTAACGAAATGTATGTTTAGATGATATTGTCGAAGATTGCATATAAACCTTCGGGTATAAAGTTTGGGATGGATATTGCCTTTGGTTGAGCCTTATTGTATGATTTGGGGGCTAACCACCCCATTGCGTCGTTGACTTATTTGTTCTATGTACTTATTGGCTCGTCACCACATTGAGATATAAGATATTGGTGGTTAGTTATATATTATGATTATGATACTGTGGTACCTTACTTTGTTGATATTAAGATAAGAACTGTAAATCTGTTGTGGCTTGTTGTGTAACCTTATTGATAATAATACTTGTATGCCCATGTGTGGTACTGTTTGAGATTGATTTAGTTTATTGATATTATACTTGCATTATATTCTTACTCATTTCCATGATATATTGATATTGCCTTGATATGGTACTGATGACGGGAAATGGGAAGGAAATACAAATGCATTGGGACATATTGATAAGAGTCACCTCAAAGCTGTGTGCGGAGTGACTGATACGGAAACACTTATCGAACTAACTGGTATTGGATGTTAAGTCATCTCTGGGCTGTGTGCGGAGTGATTAGAATTGTACGTTGAGTCATCTCTGGGTAGTGTGTGGAGTGACCAGTACATGGACTTCATCAGTCCCCCATGGGTTGTGCTGCCAAGACGTGATATTCTGTCATCGAAGTACATGTGCACGAGTATATGCATTGCATACATATCATATACATCTTGCATTGCATCTTATCATCTCTTAGTTGATTATGATATGGACTTGTGATTGAAATCTCTGAAACTTGGCATAATTGGGTCTAGATGCGTGATATGGTTGTGGTTCATGAATTCGGAGTTGATCTACTGAGACTTGGCATATATTTCTATTGCATTTTGTTGTCTCTCTTATGTGCTGAGCGTAATTTGGATTGTTGTTGGATTTGATATGGATTGTCTTGGGATCCTTGTATTTGACTAAATGGGGACGGGATACTGTAGTCATAGTTTGGTCTTGGGTGATTATTCTAAAGCTTGGAACATTTGAGCTTAGATGCTATAACATAAGTTGTGATTGGTATTGTGGATACTTCTCCAGTAATGACTTGTACTTTACTGCTTACGTGTCATTCTTACTTTATTGTCTTCACATATATTAGCTAGTCTTAGTCGGCCTATGTTACCTACCAGTACTTACTGTTTGTACTGACCTACACTTGGTGCATTCTTTTATGGATGCAGAGTACTTGCCAGGTTTCACTTCATCTCCTCATGGTTGATTTTCGAGCTTGCTGTTGAGTCCATTCAGAGTGAGCATGATGACGTTCGCTGCCAGAAGACTCCTCTTTATTACTTTGTCTTACTTCTTATTCCCGGACATGAATTGAGACTTTTATGTATTATTCAGACTTATAGTTTAGCAGAGCTCTTGTATGACCAGACCACGATACTGAGGTTGTATTTCACTACTTTCCACACTTTATATTATTATTGTGAGACTTACATTATTTCTATTTTCTTTCGCTTTACTTATATTTATGATTGTTGGAAAAAAGGTTCGCCCAAGGATTCGATTATCTGAAGTCACGATTAGATTTGGTTGTCGAGTGGAGTCGCGATTACACTCGTTTATTATGGGGTTTCGTGAGAAATAGGAAAGATAGTTCAGAGGGTTACATGACCTCCATGCTTCAGTGTTAGGTGCTCGGGAGTGACCAAGTGCATTGATGGATTAACAATAGTGGTTTGCTCGATGATATGATTGCTTTAGGAAGGGAAAAATTGGTATCTGCCACCTTCGCCAGGATAGAGCTCTTGGATGTACGAGGGTTGATTTTGTATCTGATTGCGGAAGGATAAGCTGGCTTCGGCACGTTAGAATGGTACTGATGGGAGTGCTCGCCTGGATATAGTTACTATGGAGGATTGAATTTCGTGGGAGTAATTAGGCAGGGTTTGCTAGTGACTGTACTTGTAGGTTCACGTGATATCTCGGAGATATAGTGCTCAGGAGTCATTCTTATTATTAACTCATAGATGTTAAAGGAGTACTCTGTTATTAAGTGAATGTTATGGGAACATCGTTTGATCGGTAAATTTGACTGAGTTGTAGGCTTCTGAGGAGCTAGAAATCGACCGATGGAAATGACTTCAATTATGGGTGAATGCGAATAGCTAATGACTTGAGGAGTTACTGGTTGTTTCACTTAGATTTTAGGGGAAATATTGATATTATTGTTGGTTCGTTCGGCTTAGAGGGATGATTAGTTTAGAGGATCGAGTGGATTTGAGTGTTTGTTGGTTGATAGTGATAAAAGTGATCTGAAATGAAATACGGGAACTGAAGGATTTTAATGAGGCATCTTGCTATCTGGTTCAAGGGATCAAGGTTCATAAGACTTGAGGTGAGGTAGTATGGGTACTTGAGTTATGTTTGGATTGCGGGGGACATTATATTACAACCTTCAGTAAAAAGTGTGATTGATGAGGTTGATTGGTGCCTTCGAGTTTAAGGACAGAAAGGAAATCGTTGAAACAAGAATTAGTGATGTGAGAGCTTGGTTATGATGTTCAGTGTAGAGTGGGCTTGAGAGTTTAAGGATGAGTTGCAATTTTCAATTGTGTCATGAGCTAATAGGGCCAGTGATTGGCTAATGGAACCATTATCAGTGTTGGGCCAGTTTAAAAGTTTAGTACTCAGGAAGGTTACTTAAGTGTTGCACCTAATGTTGGACAAAGGCTGGGGGCCTTGCATTCCTTTGTGTAAATTTGACTAGATCCTGCTATTAGTGGTGTTATTACTTGGCTTATGTGATTGAATAAAATGGATAGTCGTGCGAGTGGTGAGAGGTGTTCAGATTCGATAAATGAGGTAAGAGGTGACTCTTCAAGGATGCTTGAAATGGTAGATCAATGATGGGTTAACTGAGTTAAGTTCGGGATAACATTTCGGAGATTGAGTAAGACAATTCGGGCAAGAACGATTCAGTGGGATACATAAGGATATTTGTTAGAGGAAGTTTTGACTAATAAGGTGAGTTAGCAGTGATTTTGGAATACTTCGTGTCGTGGAGGCTTCCATGTTGTTATGATAATGATTCCTTGGTTACCATCAGCCTTTTTACTCTCTTTCTTCACCCAAGGACAAGGGATTGTTTGGTTGGTATCTGATGTAACGACCTGTTTGGTCATTATCATGTTTTGATCATTTTGCCCCCGTTGACCCGTCCCTAAGCTTTATTAGTACAATTTTTACCCGCAAGGACAGGTTGCATGGCTCCCAAGGAATGGTAGTGAGTTGTGTTGTGACTTTGGAAAATTTGATTTTTAAGTGAAAATTGTTTGACTCATTGTTGACTTTTGGGTAAACGAACCTTTTCGGAAATTCATAAATTTCGAGAGGCCTGGATGATCATTTTTGACTCGTTGGTGGGTTTGGTTTGGTTCCCAATGCACTCGGTTGCATTTGGGACTTGGGTTAGAAAGTTACTTTTTGGCTTTTATGGGTTGACTTGTTCAACGAGACCTCCATTGGGAATTCTGAGGCCACGAGTGTGTTCGTAGTGCATTTTTATGTATAGAAGCATATATGGTTTGTAAGCAGATGGTCTCAGGTGATAGTCGGGATTTCCGGTTGAGTTCATGAAAATGGAGTTACTTTTTTGGTTTCTGGTGTCTGCTTCTGCAACACTATGGTCGCGGTAACAGTACCGCAGAAACGGTGGCCCTACCGCTATAGCGGCCCTGTGTATTTTCTTGTGGACCGCAAAAAGGGTTAAGGGACTGCTGAAGCGGGACCTCTATAGCGGTCTGTCGATCGCTATAGCGGGTGACGGGCTGTAGCTAGCATTAAATGAGTGTTGAAACCCTAAGTCCATTCATTTCCTATTCCGAAACTAGAGCCATTTGGGAGCATTTCAAGGTATTTCTTGGAGGAACATCATTGAGGTAAGTCATTCCATCTTCATTACTATTCCATTATCCTTTAATCATCATAGAAATCCCCTAATTCATGCTAGAATCCCTAAGAACTTGAGGATTAAAAGAGGGTTAAATGGTTTCTTTCCTAAATGATTTCTAGACTATACCTTCTTGAATTATAGATTGGATTAGCTTCATTTAGCATGGAAATGATGATTAGAAGCTATTGTAGCATGTTTCCTTCATTACTAGTGGCTAATTTATGAATTTGGGAGTTAGGGTTTATACCCAAATTTGGGGGTTTCTTCTAGAATTTGAATTTCCCTATTCTATGAGTTTAATTGGCTAATTGTTGATGGGAATTGATCACCTAGAGTACTAATTTCATGTTGAGACCTACGGATTCCTAATTCATCTTGTTAGTTCATAAACCCTATTTCATGGGTTGAGATTTGGGAGTTAAATAGGAGTTTGGTTTTTTTGGACACTTTCTTCTCGATTCTAATTCTATATTCGTATATGACTAGACTTTTCGTTACACCCTGCACATTTATACGTTGAGTTTCGTCGTGAGTTAATCAACGTAGATTGAAAAGGCAAAATTTTCAACGAGATCATAAGAGATTCTACATGATCATCCAATGTATATGAGAGTTTATAATCATGTTTGGTAAGTGTTGGGATGGTTGGATGTCAAATGAATCGAAAAGAATAAGTTTCGTCGAAAGTCGGCAAGTTTGAGAATATTATAACCCGTACTTTTGGGGTAAGACTAGGGGAAATTAACATGCTAATAAGTTCATTTCATGAGGTATTTTATTCGTATGATAGTTGTGTGTTAAGTTTTCGAGTGAAGTGAGTTGTAAAATAAAAGTCGTGACAAGTTACGTTCATAAGTTTGCTGAAATTTGGGTCAGATGTCGCTAAGATTTTCTCCCAATCTAGTTGGAGTTACGGGGTGATACACCTATCAAATTAAAGGTCTATGAGTCTAGTTTCTAACGCATTAAACTGATTGTCAATACGACGTCGGAGTAGAGATATATTCACGTTTTTGAGAGACTGCGCAGACAGACCCTTTAGGACCCACTTGAGGCGGTGGCCAATCTTATGATGTTTTAAAAGATCTCTAAGAATCATTTTTGATCATTTGAAGACCGAACTTCGTCTCCACACCCCTAAAACCCTCTGAAACATATTCATGAAGGTCCAAGAGCAAATCCAAGTGATTATATCCAAATGCAACCTCAAAAGTTAACCTTGGTAAGGAAGAACACCTCGATAGGGTTGTGTTGTGTTTAAGGGTGATTGGAAGTTGAATCAGCTGTGGATTTCAAATTGAATTTACTATTTAAGGTAAGTTTAACATCCCTTTGGTTGTTCTTAATCTTAATTCCTTGTTGGTGAGATTGTTTATAGCAAAGTACTACAAGATAGCATTGAAATAGCCTAAGATATGGCTAGTGTTTCGTTGGGCTGCTTTGAGGTGATAAATACGATTTGTGAGGGCTGAAAATTATGGAATATAACATGATTATGATATGGTTTCTGTTGTTAGTCATTTGTATATGTTTATCAAGTGAATTGATGAAAGAAACATATGAAACTTGAGATTAAAAGTGAAGATTGAAATGTTAGGCGTGTGGACTGTTTTGAAGGTTGTTTTTATGATGCTTTCAGCCAAAAATGATATGGTAAGCATAAGTATGATGTAATAAATGTTGTAAACTAATTCATGGAAAAATAAATGGGATTCGAATTATATTTTGTAATCTTAAATCGAGCTTCTACTCAATATAGTTGTTGAGGTAAATAGAAAGCTTATATTGAATCGTTGTTGTTGTTGTTGTTGTTACTGTTGTTGTTTTTGTTCGGCTGTTTGATGACCCTTAGTGGTATTTGGGTTGTAGTAGAAACAAGGGAAATGCTGGCCGTTTTTCTATAGGTTATAAGATTAGCGAAATATGATAATCATTGCCTTGTATGTTGATGACGATATCATTTATCTTGTTGTAGACGCAAGAGGATTATGTTAAGTTTGATTGTGGATTGAGAAAGAGATTATCCAGGTATGTTAAGGCTATCCCTTCTTTCTCTTTGGCATGAATCTTATGAAAAGAACGAAACGAATGAACGAACGTTATCCATAATGATTCCACTCTTCGAATGTTAGAAAGCTTATGTTCTTCGGTTCCATAATAATGTTCGGAGGTTACCGAACCTAAGTCACTCCGAAAGGCCTAGAAGTTACTCCTATGAGTCAGTCACGCATTGTATATATATGTATACACTTATTTTACCACACCGAGCCGCGCTATAGTCGGCCAAGTACGGCACCTATTGTGCACGCCACTACAGTTGGGTACGGATAACATCGAGCCTGTCATAGCCGGGTACGGATAAGACCGAGCCTATATTATTTGGCCGGGTACGGATAAGACCGAGCCTATATTATTTGGCCGGGTACGGTATTATGATATATTTATATGATTTTTGAAAAAAATCATGCATATCATACGCCCTCAGAGGCACTTTCAGATGTACAAAGTTATACAGACATATTTAGCTCTACAGATTGACTTTCATGTCTCAAATCCCTTTCATGATTCTTATGTATATATGCTGTTTTCATGCTCTACATACTCGGTACATTATTCATATTGACTCCCCTATTTTTTGGGGGTTGTGTTTCATGCCCGAAAGTCCCGAGATACAAGTTGGTGATCCATTTATTAGGATGTCAGCTCACTGGATAAGGTCGATGCACTCCCTTTGTTCCGAAGATGCCAGGAGTCAGTATGGTCTTATATATATATATATACACGTATGCGCATATGCATGGGTATGGTGAGGCCCTGTCCCGACCACGTTTTGTATGTTTTCTAGTAGAGGCTTACAGACAGTTACGTATATTCAGATGATGTCCAGACTTGATGTTTCATATGTTGTCACACAGGTGATTATGATAGCCTTGTTGGCTCATATAGTATGTCCAGCATATCCATATAGATAAATCTTTTAGATTATTTGATACAACCATGTTTTCTTTATAAGTCTATTGAGTATCATATGATGGCCCTATCAGCCCACCTATGTTCCTATTGATGTCACAGATATACGTCAGATGGTACTTGACTAATACGGTCAGGTGCCCGTCATGACCCTCCAATTGGGTCGTGACAAAAGTGATATCAGAGCAGTTTTGTCCTAGGGTTGTCTACAAGCCATGTCTAGTAGAGTCTTATTTATGGGTGTGTTGCGCGCCACACTTATAAACATGAGGCTGCAGCACATTTAGGATGGTTACCTTTCTTTTCTATGCTAGATCGTGCAATAGAGCCAAGTTATAGGATATGAGATTCCCAATCGTAACCCTGATTGTTTTGTAGTTGGAAGATGACTTCTCCAGGAAAGAAGACTGCTGGTTCAAGGGCTTCAAGAGTGAGTTATTCTTATGAGACAAATCCATCTGAGGACATGCCCTCTATTGATACAGATCCATCTGAAGTTATGTCTTCTATCGAGATAGACCCATCAGAGGTTCAGAAAGAATTGACAGGTCAGGTAAGGAGTAGGCAAGCGATGGAGGTTGATCTCCAGACCCTATGTTATGATAGAGGCGGGGTCTTCTGCGAGGTCAAGGAATTTACAGATGGGGAATTCGAGTAACCCAAATTTGATGGTATCTGCGGAACAAGGTTCAAATTAAACTAGTGGTAGAACTGGAAGGATCAGTATAATTGGTACGTTTGCAGAAGGTATGGGTACTACTGAGCAGCTTGTAGAAGGACGGCAAGAGGGAGAACTTCCTCATTTACTATTGGATCGATTTGTACCAGATCAAGGTTTCATAGCAGGATCAAGGTAAGGACTTCGATCATTGAAATTTCAAAATTTGAGT
>NC_081344.1:56444885-56459840 GCF_029784015.1 Lycium ferocissimum
GGCATGGAAGCCGAATCACAAATCATATCATGATAGTCACATTTTTACTTACAGATTGTATTCATCATCCCATCATAAGGGTACATCGAGCCATTTTTGCTGTGGAAAATTGAGTTCACTTCTTTAAATAAGTTTCAAGTTCAAAATAATCCATTATAGAACCTTCGCGTGAGATAGTCAAACCTTTCAATTTTCAAGTTACACATCCCTTATGGGCTAATTCGAGTTCAAACACCAAAGCTTTATATCTAACTTTTCAATCATCCTTAAAGGGAAAAACAATCATGAATATGTATACATATATAATATATTACAAACAAGGCTTAATGTGGGCTTGTCCCTCACGCACGCAAATCACAACCAAAGAGTTCATAAAAACTGTTCAAAAAAGTATGTTCAAAGAGACAAACCTCAAATCCCGCTAAAAGCTAGCCAAAAGGAATTCCCAAGGTTCGAAAAATCAATCTACAATGGATTTAGATGAGAAAGATTAAAGCTTTATTCATTTCGACGAACTTTCTTTATGTTTTGAAAACTAGGGCTTTTTCTAAGCCTATAAACATGTTCTTGAACCCTTCCATGAATTACTATTGGATCCTAATCTTGCAGAATATGCTATTCTTAACCCAAACTTAACAATAAACTCAGGAAACTTATAAGTCTTACCTTTTTGATGAATTCCACACGTCTCTCTTCTTTCTCTCCTTGAATTTTCAAGAATCTAGGGTTGGAGAGATGAACTAAGGTTAATTTGCTATTAGATTGATGAAGTAATCATGGGAATTGTTTAAAAACTTAACTTATATGTTTGGGGAAGTTTTAGGGTTGTTTCCTCTCAAAAAGTCGGCCAAATTAAAGTGGAAATGAATTTAACGAAGTGGAAAATTTACAAAATTCGAAACCAGAAAAATAATGGGCTGCGACACTCTTGCATTGCGAACCCATCGCAGATCAGACCACCTGCGGCACCCCTACCAGGCAGTGGTACCGCGCAAGGCAATATTTTGGGTAGAACCACATTTTGATCTCAGCACCCTCACGACGTGACTGTCGACCTTCGCTCAGTAAAATGGTCATAACTTTTCGTACGTAGCTTTTTTGGAGCCAGGTGACCTACCGTTGGAAAGGTATTTCAAAGACCTACATCTTTTATGTTTTGAGTATTCTCAAACTCCACATGAAATACCCTAAAACTGGCCATAAGTGCAGACTGTCTCAGATTTAGACGAATTTAGAAGCCCTTAAGAACTCCACTTTTTGTTTTGACTTTAAAACGACAGTTTATCACCCCAATTCATCCCAAATGGATTCATATAGCTAAAATATCATCTTAGTACTAGTTATTACACATTCACACCTAACTCAACTTTACGGGGTGGTACAGTCTCTGTAGTTTTCTTTACCAAAAGTGGAAAACTTCTCCATGCCTTTGACATGTCTGTTTACATAATGGTTGTGAGGAAAATCTCTAATCATTTGAAGAGCCTTACCGGTTTGGTTGAAATGAAGCGTTGTGACTGTAGTTGGCTAGGGGATTTTAATTAGTTTATTTAAGATGACTAAGGTATTTAAATTATTTAGAATGATAGTTTAGTAATTTAACTTTTGCCTTAAGACCTTCCCGCTTTCAATATAGTATAGATAGATTAATAGATATAGACGAGTATCTTGGTATGTGATATTTTGCACGACCAGTTATCTATCCTAATGTATAGCATATTCTCGCCTCTAAGATAGAACACGTTACTCTACCTGGTCCAAGCTAGTGTATGAGGAATAATAAAGAACATGAAAGTAAGGACATAACAATTTTATGTGGAAATGGCTCACAATGGTGAAAAAACCATGACCTACACCTCTGTAGGATTTTACCCAAACTCCACTACAACTGTGAGCATTTGCAAATTCAAGTTGCAAACTCTGTAACCTAAGAACTAAACTCTAATTCCTGCCACTAATCTCCCTAGTCTAATGATCCTACTTCAAGTTTCCCTTAACTTGAATTTGAATTAGACAAGTGTTTATACCTATTACAATTTGCTTCTATGAAAGCTGATAAAGGTACAACTCAATAATAAATCCTAATACACAAATCTAGACTCAAGAGCTGTAACACATAAACTCTATGATACATGTTCTTCAATCTTCTTCTTAGCATCAGGTCGCACTTTAGGTTTGCATTAAGTCGGTTGAAGCAAAACTTCTTCATAGAAGGATTTAAATATATATAGCTTTAGGTTTGCCTCAAGTTGGTTGAACCCAAATCCTACATGATGAGGCCCATCACGGGAGTTAGGGTTTGAGTTGACTCAGGATTCTTGCTTTCATGCGGCTTCCGTACCCTTTTAGGAGTCTGAAGTATCTTGATAATTATGGCAAGAAATCCAGCAACTTGTCCGCCAATTCCTTACCATAAATCACAAATCCCACTCACAGCAGGACTCTGCTGGAACATGTTCTTGGACCTAGTTCAAGCACGTGGTTTATTCAACTCTTACTCGTCTCAGTATCTTAGATAGAACTTTTCCATTGACCAGGTTCACTCGCATCTTGCATTTATTTCTGGCTCATTCATTTTATCTTGCAACTGTATCTTGGATAGAACATGTTTACTGTCACGTCCCAACAGACGTGAGTGGCACCCATACTAATCCTATATTGGGCGAACGAATCCCTTAGCCCATTATCAAGCCAATTCCAATTACTTAAAACAATTATTAAACAACGCTCACGAATAATGGAATAAAATGTATGACAATAAAATAAACTAAATAGCAAGTGCGGAAACCTAGCTATTACATCTCCAAAATCTGAAAGTCACCATACAAGGACTCTAACCAACGATGTCTTAAAGAAGAGATACTGTCTAAAAATAAACATAATGTCTGGGATGAAAATAGACATCTGAAATAAAGAAAGATCTTCAGGCAGCATGGCACAGATAGGAGCTCACCCTCTGATCCTGTAGTGAATAACCTCAACTAAGGTCTGGAAGATGTCTCTGGCTCAAAATCTGCACTCACAAAAAAGTGCAGCAAGTGTAGGTCAGTACAAACAACACGTACTGGTAGGTATCATAGGCCGACTAAGATTAATATCATGCATACATATATAAAATAAATTAAATAGGCTGACAGGCACAACGAACATGTATCACACATAAGATTCCTCAAATAATCCACTTTCAGAATAAGTCACCAATTATTTATTTATTTTTAATCAAAACGACTAGCATGATACTAGTTGTGGATTTATTAATAAAAAGAATCTGTACAGAAAAACAAAACAAAAAAGGCCAAAAGTGCCTATGAAATGAAACAAACAGCCAATGTATAAAAGCTAGTCTAACTGCAAATTGTCCAAGTTTCTGGTTTGATTTCACTCAAAGCAACCCCAAAGCTCTTACCAGGTGTATGAAATCAGAACCAACAGAAGAGTCCTTCAAACTTGAACTTGTGCATGTTATGACTTAAGTTTACTCAGCTGCTCATTCTGATATAGTGAACTAAGTTTTATTCATACTTAAGTAACCTTTCCATCTCATATATGCTGCTGTAGAGTAAGTGAATATTGTCTGCTCATCTATCTTTATTCCTTCTGCTTCTATAATTACAAATGTTACACCTCGTGAATTTGTACATTGTGATTCATCGTATATTAGTGGTTCTAGTCTTGGACCCGGGGTTATCAAAGTTAAATGCGATTAGACATGTTTATCTTATAGTTATAAGTGGTTAAGTTCATGTTTAGCAGGTATTGGAAGGATGAGAGGCTTAATGAATCGACGAGAATACATTTCAGCAAAAGTTGGGATTTACTATTGGATTTACGGACTGTATATATTATACGGACCGTAAATTCCATGATTTCCACCATAGAATTGAATCAGTGGTTGGTGTTTTCTGTTGGGATTTACGGTCCAAATGTACGGATCGTAAATTATTTATGGTCCGTCTATTGGACCGTATACCTGAGGCGGTGGTAGATTTTTTTTATGTTATATACTCGATCCTTATTCATTTTAGCTCATTTCCAACATTTCCCAAGTCCATGAAAGTTCTAGAATCTTCCTCTAAACATATCCAACCAAACCCAAGTGAAATCAAGGATTGAAAGGTGAAAAATCAAGAGATTCAAGTGTTGGGAGGCTCACTAGGGTTTCTAGAGTCAAAAAATTCCTTTGGTGTTGAAGTTGGGGGTTCCACTCAAGTGGAAAATTTTTATCCAAAGCTTGCTCTTGTGTGATTAAGGTAAGTTTTCACATCTATTGCAAGTTGTTGAGGATGTTTAATTGTTATACAACTTGATTGAGGAAAGAAAGAGAAAAAGGAAGTTTAAATATGAATTTGAGGATATTTTGAGTAGTAAATTAACTTGGGTTATTAGAATACTTTGAGTATAATCTTCTTACGAGGGGTAATAATGATGATGGGAAAGTGTTGTATATAAGTGTATAAGGGGTTGTGTTGAAGTTGTTGTTATAAATTGATTATGGGAATAAGTTTTGGAATTGTATTGGATATAATTTGAATGAAATCTCTTAATCATGGTATTGTTGAAATTGTTATTGTTGTTTGGGAGTTGATTTGGAATTTGGTGGAAGTAGATGAAATAGGGGAAGTGCTGCCCAATTTCCACTAGTTTATTAATTATTCTAGTTTGAACTTATGAGTATTTCCAAGACTTGACATTAGTGTGAATCCTCTTGAATGTAGATTTGTGAACTTGGAAGAAGAAACGTTAAGTAGTTGAGGAGACGAAAGGTATGTAAGGCTAACCCTTTTCTTTCTAAAGGCATGATTCCCTTATTATGAACCCATACATGATATCCATAATGTCCTACTTCCTAGAAATGCTAGAAGCTCATAATTCTCAAGGTTCTCATGATATTGTTGACAAATATTCTCTATATTGATGATGATAATGATGATGAGGTTGATTCTTTTTCTAAAGATACCAAAGCTTGTAGCTCTTAATGTTTTCATAATATTATTGAGTTGTTCCATGATTATTGATTGTACTCATTGTTTTTTATCTCATCTTATGGTATTTTTTCTTTCAAGGTGAGATATAGCGATGATGATGATTCCATAATAAAAATCGGAGGTTTATCTACCTTATGTCACTTCGATAGAGTTGCAACATTTTATTTGGGCTCTCATGTATGCTTTATATATATGTATATATTTTCTCACACCGCGCCACGCTATAGTCGGCCAGGCAGGCACGTAGATGTGCACACTATCGCAATGGGCATATTATAATGTTACCATGGACGCGGATGATATGATATATGGATCGGCTGCACGTTCCGCATATATATATATATATATATATATATATATATATATATATATATATATCGCCTAATGGTGCATCCGTATGTACATGATTATCTCCCTTATTTCATATTACCTCCCATATCTTTATTATGTTGTTATTCGTGCCTTGCATACTCGGTACATATTCGTACTGATGTCCTTTTGCTTGTGGATGCTGCATTCATGCCCGCAGGTAGACAAAGAGATGGACCGGATCCTTAGGTTGCTTCATCAGTATTTGCTTAGGAAGGCTCCATTTGTCCTATAGTTACAGCTTAGCCGGTATTATTCTTTTGTATACATATGGGCATGGCGGGGTCCTGTCCCGTCCTCATGATGTTTGTACTCTTTGTAGAGGCTCGTAGACAGATGTTCATAGTTAGATGTTCAGTATACTTATCGGTTCATATCATTGTATATTATTTTTTGTAGCCTTGTCGGCTTGTACATATGGCATAGTTGCTGGTCATTATATAGACTATGATGCTTCTGAGTTAGTCATGTGGTCCACCTAGATATAAGTATGAGAAGTATGTTAAGAGGTGCTCGGTAGGTTAGCTCAGCGTACCCGTCATGGATTTTCGGTTGGGTCGTGACAAAAGTGGTATCAGAGCAGTTCGGGTGTATGTACGAGCCGTGTCCATTAGAGTCTTGTTTATGGGTGTGAAGCATGCCAAACTACTAAACAGGAGGCTGCGGGGCATTTAGGAATGATTGACCTTTCTTTCTCCTCTTAGATCGTGCGATAGAACCATGTTATAAGAGTTCCGTTTTCCTAATCTTGTGTTATGATTTCAGCGATGTCGGTGAAGAGAAAAGCTACAGTGGCTCAGAAGGGTAAGTCAGTGGCAGGCAGGAGGACTGAGCGGGTACCGCCTACAGATTTAGAGAAGGGCGAGTCCCCGAATAAGATTCCATCCCGGTCCTCTCACACTCTGCCCGCTCCAGAGGAGTACAGAAAAGCCTCAGCTCCAGCTCCAATACCTCCAATCCCTCCACCGGATGCCTCAGGCCAGGAGATAAGGGGGGCCATTCAATTGTTGACTCAGTTAGTAGCCACCTAGGCTCAGCGGTAAGGTACGGGTCATGGTGATAGAGCTGTTAGCACAAGAGTCCGGGATTTCATTAGCTTGAACCCTCCAAAATTCTTTGGGTTAAAATCGAACGAGGACCCACAGAGCTTCATAGATGAGATGTTGAGGACATTGCAGGTAATGCATGCTTTTGATGTTAAGTCGGTAGAGTTGGCCTCTTATAGATTGCGAGATGTGGCGGTTCATTGATACAACACCTGGATATCTTCTAGAGGGGCGAATGCACCTCCACCGGTATGGCAAGAGTTTGTAGTTGCTTTTCTCCGAAACTATTTACCGCCAGAGGTTCGACGGGCCAGAGTCGACGATAGATTCCTGAACCTCAGGAAAGGGAATATGAGTGCCCAAGAATATAGCCTTCATTTTAATTCCTTGGCCAGGTATGCTCCAACTATGGTAGCGGATATGGGGGATTGTGTCCACCGGTTCGTGAATGGTTTGGGGCCACGTTTGATTGATGATTGTTTGATGGCCTCGCTTCAGGAGGGTATGGATATTTCTCGT
Organism: Lycium ferocissimum; assembly: GCF_029784015.1. Lineage (NCBI taxonomy): Eukaryota > Viridiplantae > Streptophyta > Magnoliopsida > Solanales > Solanaceae > Lycium > Lycium ferocissimum. Next base: position 56,451,805 of record NC_081344.1, read on the forward strand.
ATTCAGTCCCATGCCTAGAATTGGGAAGAACTACAGCAACAGCGGAGGAGTGAGCGTGATTATGATAGAGGTTATAGTAAAAAGGCCAGATCCTCAGGTGCTAGTAGCGAGAGTTCGGAAGGAGCGGAGTCGAGAGAACAGCGATATTCTAGGCACTGGACGATCGGTGATTAGTGCACCTCCACAATTTGCAGGCAAGAGATTTGATAGCCCTATTTATTCTAAACTAGGCCAAAGTTTCAGATCTCTGGGTTCGCAGTACAGAGGTGATTCTGAAAAGATGAGATCACCCTTACCACGATGCACTCAATGTGGTAAGTTGCTTCTGTGATGCCGATTAGGTACGGATGCTTACAGTAGCTATGTATGACAAACTAATTACATATGATGCGAGCTTGTCCATTGAGGGGTGAGCAGAAGGTATTGTTCAGCACGGGGGTCACGTGACTGGTTCTTAAATCATTTGTACACCCTGCAGGGGCGGGGTTCACAAACACCGGCGTGAGTACGGTAGAAAGGGAGCGTCCAACTCGAACGGTCCTCAGAACCGTATTTATGCTCTAGCTGGGCGCCATAATCTTGAGTCCTCCCCTGATGTTGTCACAGGTATATTATCAGTATCTTCTCATAATGTATATGCATTGATTGATCCAGGGTCTACATTGTCATATGTTACTCCTTATATTGCCAATCAGATTGGGGTGAAACCTGAGTTGATTAAACCTTTTGAGGTGTCTACACTCGTTGGTGACCTTTTTACAGCTAGTCAAGTATATAGAAATTGTGTGGTTACAGTCTGTGATCGACGAACCACGGCAGATCTGATTGAGCTCAATATAGTAGATTTTGATGTCATTATGGGCATGAATTTGTTGGCTTCTTGTTATACCAATGTTGATTGTAGAATGAAGATGGTTCGTTTTCAGTTTCTAGGAAAGCTAGTTCTAGAATGGAAGGGTAGTACAGTATATCCGAGAGGTAGGTTTATTTTCAATCTCAAGGCAAGAAAGATGATTGCTAAGGGATGTATTTATCATCTAGTTCGGGTTCAGGATACGGAGGCAAAGCCACCAACTCTTCAATCTGTTCGGTAGTGAATGAGTTTCCGAACGTATTCACGGACGAGCTTCCAGGTCTTCCACCAGAACTGGAGATTGACTTTGCTATCGATGTGTTACCGGATAGTAAGCCAATATCTATTCCTTCTTATAGAATGGCTCCTGCAAAATTGAGGGAGTTGAAGAAGCAGTTGAAGAATTTTCTTGAGAAAGGCTTTATAAGGCCTAGTTCGTCGTCGTGGGGCGCACCGATGTTATTTGTGAGGAAGAAAGATGGCTCTTTGCGAATGTGTATCGTTTATCGATAGCTGAATAAGGTGACAATAAAGAACAAGTATCCCCTTCCAAGAATTGATGATTTATTTGATCAATTGCAGGCCTCCAAATGGTTTTCAAAAATAGACTTGAGATCAGGGTACCACCAGGTGAGAGTTAGGGAGAAAGATATCCCAAAGACGGCCTTCAGAACCAGACATGGTCACTTTGAATTTTGGGTGATGTCCTTCGGGTTAATGAATGCTCTAGCGGTATTATGGATTTGATGAACAGTGTATTCAGGTCTTTCTTAGATTCATTTGTGATTGTGTTCATCGATGATATTCTGATGTATTCTCGATCTGAGACAGAATATGCGGATCATTTACGTGCTGTCCTTAGAATTCTTCAAGCTCAGGAGTTATATGCAAAGTTCTCAAAATGTGAGTTCTGGTTGAATATGTGACATTTCTGGGGCATATTATTTCAGCTGATGCTATTTGGGTGGATACCCAGAAAATTGAAGCTGTGAGGACTTGGTCGAGACCTATAACACCCACGAAATTTCGTAGCTTTCTAGGTTTGGCCGGTTATTATATAAGGTTTGTAGAAGGTTTTTCTTCTATCTCTGCAGCACTAACAAAGCTGACTCAGAAAGCAGCTAAATTCTAATGGACGGATGTGTGTGAGCGTAGTTTTCAAGAATTGAAGAACAGGTTGACTTCGGCCTCAATTCTGACACTGCCAGAAGGATCGGAAGGCTATGTTGTCTATTGTGATGCCTCAGGCGTTGGACTAGGTTGTGTGTTGATGCAGCATGGTAAGGTAATTTCTTATGCTTCAAGGCAGTTACACAAACATTAGAAAAACTACCCAACCTATGATCTAGAGTTGGCTGCGGTGATCCAGGCATTGAAGATGTGGAGGCATTATTTATATAGAGTCCACATTGATATCTATATAGACCATAAGAGCCTCCAGTATATTTTCAAGCAGAAGGAGTTGAATCTACGACAAAGACGATGGTTGGAGCTATCAAAGGATTATGATGTGAGTATCCTATATCATCCTGGAAAGGCGAATGTAGTAGCTGATGCTCTTAACCACAAATCCATGGGCAGTTTATGTGATGTTCAGCCAGAGAAGAGGGAGTTAGCTCGTGAGCTTCAACAGCTAGCCAGCCTAGGAGTTTGCTTGAGGGACTCAAGCAATATGGGAGTCACTATCCAGAATTTAGCTGCTTCATCTTTAGTAGTTGAGGTGAAAGAGCACCAGTATTAAGATCGCATGTTAATTCATTATAGAAATACCTTCCCTCAGAAAAAAAAGTCACCATTTGGAATTTCAGCAGATGGAGTTCTTAGATATCGAGACAGATTATGTGTTCCCGATGTCGCTGGGTTACGTCACCAGATTTTGGGGGAAGCCCATTATTCCCGTTATTCTGTTCATTCGGGAGCGATAAAGATGTATCGTGATCTTAGGTCCATTTATTGGTGGGATGGAATGAATAAAGACATAATAGAGTTCGTAGCTCAATGTCCCGATTGTCAACAGGTAAAGATTGAGCATCAGAAGCCTGGAGGATTGCTACAAGCTATGGAGATTCTGACTTGGAAATGGGAAGTAATTAATATGGATTTCATTATAGGCCTACCTCTTGCTCAGCGTAAGTATGGTTTGCTATGGGTTATTGTGGATAGACTCACGAAATCAGCTCATTTTCTATCTGTCAAAACTACTTACTTAGCTAAAGATTATGCAAAGCTTTATATCAAAGAGATAGTATGACTCCATGGTGTCCCAGTATCCATTATCTCTGACAGAGATGCGCAATTTACAGCAAATTTTTGGAGGTCTTTCCAAGATGGTTTGGGAACTCAGGTGAGTCTTAGCACATCATTTCACCCTCAGACTGATAGACAAGCCGAGCGCACTATTCAGACCCTCGAAGATATGTTGAGAGCATGTGTGTTAGACTTCGGAGGCAGCTGGGATGATCATTTACCACTCATTGATTTTGCATATAACAATAGTTATCATTCCAGTATTCAGATGGCCCCGTATGAAGCTTTATATAGGCGAAAGTGTAGATCACCAATCGGATGGTTCGAAGTGGGAGAGACTAAACTAGTAGGGCCATATTTGGTTCAGCAGGCAGTGGAGAAAGTTAAGCTTATACGGGACTGATTATTGACAGCCCGAAGTCAACAAAAGTCTTATGCAGACAATGGCCGACGAGATTTGGAATTCCAAGTCAATGATTGGGTATTCTTGAAGGTATCACCTACGAAAGGTGTAATGAGATTTGGTAAGAAAGGTAAGCTTAGTCCTCGATACATTGGGCCTTACAAGGTTGTATGAAAAGTGGGCCAAGCAGCCTATGAGTTTAGATTTACCTTCAGAATTGGAAACAGTCTATCCGGTTTTTCATGTATCAATGCTTCGCAAGTGTATTGGAGATCCTTCCAGAATTGTACCGGTAAATGATGTTCAGGTCACCGAACAATTATCCTACGAAGAAGTCCCCATTGCAATCCTAGATAAGCAAGTTCAGAGGTTAAGAACTAAAGATGTAGCTTCAGTTAAAGTCTTATGGAGAAACAGAAATAAAGAAGAATGACTTACGAAGCTGAAGAAAATATAAAGTCCAGGTATCCACACTTGTTTCCATTACTAGAGGATGTTCAAGCAGAGACACCATTGTCTCCAGGTGCGTAATACTTTCTTTTTATGATTTCTTGGTCGTGTGGGGCCATTATTATTGTTGTTATTATAGCCCTGTGAGACATTGTATATTTTGGGTTGTTGTGATAGGATGGCAGTGATATAGCTACAGGTAAAACTCAGGCGAAATTTCTGTAGAATCCCTAAGAGTCTAACATTCGAGGACGAATGTTTCTGAGGGGGGGAAGGATGTTACACCTTGTGGTTTCATACTTTGAGATTCGTCGTGTGTTAGTGGTTCTAGCCTTGGACCCGGGGTTATCAAGGTTACATGAGATTAGACATGTTTATCTTATAGTTATAAGGGGTTAAGTTCATGTTTAGTAGGTATTAGAAGGATTAGAGGCTCAATGAATCGACGAGAATACGTTTCAGCAAAAGTTGGGATCTACGGTTGGATTTACGGATCGTATATATTATACGGACCGTAAATTCCATGATTTCCACCATAGAATTAAACCAGTGGTTGGTGTTTTCTATTGGGTATTTATGGTCCAGATGTACGGACCATAAATTATTTACGATCCATATATTGGACCGTATATCTGAGGCGGTGGCAGATTTTTTTGATTTTATATACTCGACCCTTATTCATTTTAGCTTATTTCCAACATTTCCCAAGTCCATGAAAGTTCTATAATCTTCCTCTAAACATATCCAACCAAACCCAAGTGAAATCAAGGATTGAAAGGTGAAACATCAAGATATATAAGCGTTGGGAGGCTCACTAGGGTTTGTAGAGTCCAAGAATTCCTTTGGTGTTGAAGTTAGAGGTTCCACTCAAGTGGAATAATTTGATCCAAAACTTGCTCTTGTGTGATTAAGGTAAGTTTTCACATCTATTGCAAGTTGTTGAGGATGTTTGATTATTATACAACTTGATTGAGGAAAGAAAGAGAAAAAAAAAAAGTTCAAATATGAATTTGAGGATATTTTGAGTAGTAAATTAACTTGAATTACAATTATTAGAATGCTTTGAGTATAATCTTATTATGAGGGGTAATAATGATGATGGGGAAGTGTTTTATATAAGTGTATAAAGGGTTGTGTTAAAGTTGTTGTTATAAATTGATTATGGGAATAAGTTTTGGGATTCTATTGGATATAATTTGAATGAAATCTCTTAATCATGGTATTGTTGAAGTTGTTATTGTTGTTTGGGAGTTGATTTGGAATTTGGTGGAAGTAGATGAAATGTCACACCCTAACAATGGTAGGGCATGACGGGCACCCGACTCTCATCAGAGTCGAGCGAACCCTTAGACATTCGCTCTATCAAAACCTGTCATTTCAAAAACTTTTAAGAACATAAAACTTTTCCAAATAGAAATCATTATCTTTATAACGATTATGAAAACTTTCAATCAAATAAGTACTTTAAACCAATCTAAATCATCTAAAATACATACTCTTTTAAAATCCACAAATGACTCAACTGACATCACTTTGTCGACATCTCGACAAACATACCACGGGACACTGTCTGCAGAAGCCTCTAAGAAGTAAATTGAACAAAGTATGTAGTCGGGATTGTGGCCCCGACATACCCATAATCATACATATCTATACATGACTCGGCACAGCTCCGAATGAGGTGGAACTTGCCAATCCCGGCCTACGTCCAAGCATCCTAGCTATACACTTAACTGCCAAACAATCTGGGTAACGGGCATGAACGCGGCGTCCTGAAACAAAGGACGTCAAGACGGACAATGTACCGAGTATGTAAGGTTGTAACAAATCATAATCATAATTTGACTTAGGAGAGAAGAAATCACAATCTAACTCAATACCTGTAGCCTTAGTTGTAAGAAACATAAATGTGCACACGAAGTCTCAAAACAATATTTAAGTAAATAATGCAATCGACACACATGCTGCTTCCGACATGTTAACAGAATGGTCCCCGCTGGACGGCCGCTTCGCCGCATCACAATAGTCCCTTCGGACGGCCGCTTAAACGCATAATAATGATGGTTCTTCGGGCGACCACTTCCGGCTTAATATCACCATCATATCAACACAAACGCAATCCACAAATATCAATTTCAATTCATATCATAAGTCACTAATCAATTCATCACAATCCAATTATTAGCCTTAGTCTTTCATAAGAAGTTATCAAATTTGTATCTCACTAGACTTAGGAGGACATACTTCCTGGTTTGAGGGTAGAATTGTTATGAAATTCTTACTACTTATATTCTACTCAAAGAATAAATGATCATATCAATACAAAGGGATGATACTATGGAATATAAACAGAAATCGTAAATGAAATGAAGTAGTAAAATCTCACACCCCCTTCGGAGTGGTTTTGAAAATCAAAATTTATGTTTTCTTTAGTATAAAACTCATTTCCTCGAAATCAATAGTAAAACCATATGCACAACTCAACTTGGCCCCTTATGGGTGTTCCCTTCGGAGCAGAATATGAGTACAATATCAATAAGCCATCACAAGAAACATTTAGACCTTACTTGTCTAAGAATGGAATCATATGGAGTACATATAGAATGGATAACAACAAGAATCATGCCAAAGGAAGAAAGGTTTGCCTTACATACCTTATTTACGCCTCGGCTAATCCCTGAGTCCCCTCCCGAGCTTAGTCAACTAGAACACAATCAACAATATAGGGTTTAAGACTAGGCCAACAAGATTATTCTAACTAATCATATATTCTTTCGCCTAACAGGATTTGGACACCACCTCCTCTATAATCCTACCAACCCAACAATTTCAAATTCAGCTAATATACCAATAATATTATCAGCAACAACAAACCCAATGATATTCCACCAATAATATATCTAAATCTAACATAATATTCCATCCAAAACAACTCCTAAACCCCAATGCCTTAATACAATTTATACGGTAATTATAACAATATTCCAAGCACTTTAATCCGTCAGATCAATTGAGAATCAAGTTAATAACGTGATAAACAACTGAAACATACCTTTAATGGTCAACAACCATGAAATAAACAACTTACATGTCCACCTTTTGGCTTAAAATGATAGCAACAACTCGTTCTATACTTTACCTTTCACGAGCCTCGGGATTCGGGACCTCGAACTTGCTCGATTCTCCACTTTCTCTCTCTCTAAAAGCTTGTGGACTGATTGATGTGTAAATGAATTAATTTGTATGATTTTATCCCTTATATATGGGTCTTGGGTCGGTTCCCACCGACCTTGAGTCGGGATTGGAAAGCCAGCTGCCAGGTTACCTTTTTACGTTAAAACATCTATAACTTTTTATCCCTACATCGTGTGAAGGCCCACAACCTATGGTTGGAAAGCTAATTCAATTATCTATAATTTTCATATTTGGAGTTTTCCCAAATGCCCAAATAATAATGGGGTTATTGCCTCCCGAATTTAGACCGATGAAAAGCGTAACTTAAAAATCTTTTTGGAGGGCTTACGATTTGGATTTGGCTCGAGGTCCTTATTGAGTTGTGTTTAACTTCACATGTATTGTCACATATAACTTTTCATATATCCTTTATAAAAAACCCCATCATGTGGGCCCCACCCTCGGCTTACGGTTACTAGGGCTATATATCTTTTAACGTATCATTCTAATCGTATGCAATTCCAAATATCATACTCATGCTATCCTCATGCTAATACGTAAAATTTCATCCTTTATACTTGTAATATTTGCTCCTCCTTGAGCTAAAGTGGCGAGTCTACAGCCTTAGTAACGCGGAATTTTATAGCGTGTAACATGAAATAGGGGAAGTGCTGCCCAATTTCTGCTAGTTTATTAATTATTCTAATTTGAAATTATGATTATTTCCAAGACTGGACGTTAGTGTGAATCCTCTTGAACGTAGATTTGTGAACTTGGAAGAAGAAACGTTAAGTAGTTGAGGAGACGAAAAGGTATGTAAGCTAACCCTTTTCTTTCTAAAACATGATTCCCCATGGTGAACCATCAATATCCATTTTCCCCTTCCTAAAAACTGGGGTAATTCTTTTC
>NC_081344.1:56459940-56468439 GCF_029784015.1 Lycium ferocissimum
CATGTTGTGAGTGCCCTCGGATGCCCCGAATGAGCATGAGCGGATATGTTATGTACGTTTAGTGGCATTTAGGAGGTCAGCTTCTGGGTGGCTGTCATAGTCCTCCGGTTGGGCTGTGACACTAGACATGCTTTCTCCCATAGATTCTACGACATATACAATCAACTAATCAAAGTCTAACTCAAGTAAACCGTAACCTACCTCGAAGCCGACTAGAACAATGTAATCACTCCGCAATAGTTTTTCCTTTCCTGAAAGCTTCGGAACGTTCAAAGTCTAGAATTATAATTCTAAGTAAGTAAAGGATCATCAACTGAATAATAACAAATTAGGGATGACAACCCCTCTATTTTTATTGGAACCCTAGGTCTCAACAAACAATTCCCACCATTGAATATCCAATTCTCATTCTATGAAGTGATAATCTGTACTCTTAGATAATTAAACGACATTAAACAACAGTAAACAATACCCATTAATATTCTAGGGTTTTCTTGGTATTTGTGTTCTACCCTTCAATTCCCATTTAAAGGTCCTTTGATTGAATGAAGAATCGAATGAGAACATTACGCGAAGAAAGTTAGTGATTAAGGCTTCCCTTTGATGGAGAATAGTGCCCTAGCCTTAGAAAGTCGCCTCTATGCTCTTGGGAACTGTTTTTGGGATTATGTGAGGAGTGGGGTTGAAATAAGGTATTTAAATCAGGTTTCTGACTTAACGAGGTCCGCTGCAACGGTCTCAGCTTCGCTGCAGTGTGACCCCTTCTCACTGCAGCGAGCTCGTGGCAGCGAAAATTCTTTCGCTACTGCGGTGCAATTTGGGCAGTGAGCTCGGAATTTTCTACAATTTTATACTTAGTCTCTCAAAATCATTCTAAGGTCCTATAGACACAATCTAACAAACAAATAAGTCCAAAACATCACAGAGTCACTTACAAGTCACAAAACACAATCTAACACACCCTAATTTATTTAGGTCCGCTTGTTCCTAACCTCAGGAAGGTACTAGCAAGGGTAGAATGGTCAATGCATGCCTAATGACCAAGCGGATCATTACATTTACATGCCTATTTCATTTGCCTTGTTCATTCACTTTGTCAATCATCAGAACTTACACATGCTTATGCCAACAGTATGCATGTTGCTCTCGTAGCCTGTCTTAATGTGTATACTCCCTCCGTTTCAATTTATGTGAACATATTTGACTAGCATGGAGTTTAAGAAAAAAGATAAGATTTTGAACTTGTGGTGTAAAATGAGGCACATATATTTTGTGTGGCTATAAATCATTGCATAAAGGTAAATTGTTTCCAAATATGAAAATGGTTCATTCTTTTTAGCACGAACTAAAAAGGAAAAAGGTTCACATAAATTGAAACTGAGGGAGCAATTTTTCTTTATAATCACGTAACGATTATATTAAAAATTATATGTGAGTTATAAATTAAAATAACAATAGAAATGATAACGAAATAGAAATAAGAAAGCTTATTCAATCTCCAAACAATGTACTGAATGACTTCAAGAATCAAAACAACAAATGCGGAATTGATAAACTGATTGTTACGAGAATAAGAGAACATTGTAATTGTATTTCTTGATGTGTAATTCTATGTCTACAAATCAGAAATAAAGGGGGTACATATAGGGTGGACTCGTTTAACTAACTCCCTAACCCTAAGAACACTAAAGTCGTTGTGGACGTGAGAATCGTGGATACTGGAAAATGCGATAAGTGGTGATCCCCAAATCTCAGAAGGCATGGCTATTTATCACTACCAATTCTCGAGAGTGCTCGTGAATCAACTATCTAGTTTTAAGTTCACGGTGCACGTCCGAGTAGGGTTTAAAATCGAAATGGTTGTACATTTTCTTAAATGCTCCAATCATCTCCTCTAGATTCCTCCAATCTCATCGATCTTATCCAATAATTTCCACATGTACAATTTTTGGGGCTCATCGTATTTTCTCCAATAGAAATGTATTTACGGAATGACAAGCATTATGCAGATATCGGATTGCTAAATGAGCATACTTGATTGTTACTTGTTGTGCATTACTTGTCATATCTATGTTGTAATTATTTGTGCATATGGATTGTTGATGATTTTGGCATATGGACATGATAGAAAATGAATCGTAGAGCCCTGTACGCATTGATTCTTATGAATTTTGTTTTACTTGTCATGCACCGCATTATCGTATAAATGTTTCTTGTTTTGTGTTATAATTTTACTATGGGACTATGATATGGATATTGAGGACCATGTCATTCATTATTGATGGGCATGGGAAGGTGCCAATAAGATTTGAATTAGGTGGTGACACACATAGAAGTGCTGTAGGCGCTCTCTCTCTCTTTCAAATCAGTCCATCAAGCTACTAACATTTCTCTAGGCCCGCTTATTATAAGTTTGATGATCTTGTTAACCTTCCTCCACTTCATGTCAACTCTTTTTGAGCGTCTTATATGCCTACTTCAAAGAAAAAGGAGAGAATCTTAAATTCAAAGCAAATAAGAAGAAAAAAAAGATAAATCTTCAGTCCACGTGTAAACTTATAGGGTTTCACATGTGAGACTTTTTTTTTCGGTTGCTTAAGAGGACATTTTATTTTATAATTATGTTAACTAGTCATTATAATATATGGCCCTTATCCTCAGTACAAAATTTGAAAGGTCACAAACATAATATTCACAAACAAACGAAAGCGGTGAAATAAAACGTAATATGACCAAAGTAGCATTATTACTTGTGTAAGAGGTTTTGAAGAGCTTTAAGTCTTGGGATACTTCATTTATTATCTTAATATTTTGGGTTGAATGCCATGTTCTTTCACCCTTAATAAATTCAAGTCTATAAGGGGTTTTTAAGGGTTATTATGTGTTGGGATGCTTCATTCATCAGCTTAAGATTTTGGGTTGAATGCCCATATTCTTCACCCTCATTAATTACGCGATCCCTCAAACTTTTAATTTTTTTAAAATTAAATTTCAACTAAGAAGACTTAGTAGGGGATTTTATTTATTGGAAAAAGAAAACAAAAAAATGGTCCAAAACAAAAATAGACAACAAAGCAAAAATAACGGAAATAAAAGGCAAATGGGATCTAGGACCTTCTGTCTCCAAAAATCCCCAAATCGATTCAAAACCCTTTCTCTTTGTTCGACCTTCTAAGCTTAAATGTTCATATGGGTCATCTTCCTTGTGCATCTTGACTTTCTCTATCTTCAATTATTGATGGTGTGTCTCTGTTACAGCTGAAAATCCATGGAAGCTTTCGTCGAAGTAGAAGGTGCTGAAACCCATGAGTAAGTATATTTTGTCTCCTCTGACAATCTGCACTTGTAAACTTTGACGTGAATGTTCTTGTGATGTCCCTAAGTGCTTAGGATTTTTATCTCTTGTTGTCTTCATTCAACCTTGATTCTTCTAGTCTGTATCCTTAAATACGGTATTTGTGCTTTATCCATGTTAAGAATCTTCTTAGCAGCTGTAGGTGGATCTATAAAATGAACTGCTAGAAATTTTCCATTATTTTCAAATGAAAAATTTACCAAACAATCAGTGACTTGATTCCCTTCTCTGAAAATGTGTTTTGTCTGTGCTTGCAAACAACCATATCCCTTTGAATAGCTTAAATCAAGTCTATGAGCTCCTATGGTGGTTTCCTTTGCTTTTGAATGATTTGTTGAAGAACCTTTAAATCTGTTTCTAGCTGAATTTCTGTTATTTGATAAGTTTTGCAAAATATTAAAGCTTGCATGATTACCACTGCCTCTACTTCCATATTTGTTGTCAAGTGAATTTCCTCTACTTGTGCATATATAAGGTCACCAATATGATTTTGTCATGACCCAACTAGAATAGTCGTGATGACACCCACACTAACCCCCTAGTGGGTGAACCATCCCCTTAATCAATTACTTATTCAATTTCCAGAATAACATAAATCACAAGATCAATAATAGATAGTCTAAGTCGATGCCATAAATAATAATAAGTGTGGAAATACTAGTCATAATACAACCCAAGGACGTGAAGTCACTAGTTCAAAAACATCTACTCAAACCATGTCTAGAATAGTACATTTGTTTGGAACATAAATAAATATTGTCTAATGGCTAGAGTAGTAGACAATAGTAGATAAGATTCCAGGGCTACAGGCTAGAAAATGGCTCATCCTCTGAATCTCGGTCAAATAGCCTCAAGGCTAGAAACGAGGTCTCGATGAAGGTGCTGCCTCAGTACACATGTACTGGTAAGCATCATAGGCCGACTAAGATTAGCTCACGCATGGAAAACACAGAATCAGACAAGATAAATAGACAGGAACAAACATCCACACAATTCACAAATGATAAATAACCGAGTCATTGCCTATGGTGTAGCACCTAAACACAAGTCTGCCAAGTCTTTCACTATTCCTTAGAATAGCCACAACACAAGTACAACCACAATCCAATCAATAGAAGTAATATGAGATGATGAAATATGCAATGCAATGAGATAGATGTCAATACAATGCAATGGCCAAAACACAACATTTACACACATGCTCTAGATGGAAATATCGATGCCGCGGCAGTCATGACCCGAGGGACCCATTTTGTCCATGTGCGACTCACTCCGCACAAAGGCCAGAGGTGACTTCCATAAAACTAGCCACTCCGCACAAAGCCCAGAGATAACCTTCATATTTCACTTTCTATCATATGTTTCCAAAGCCCTTTTCCATCAATTGTTCCATAGTTCTTTTATACGTTATTTTGCATGACATTTCCATCATCCATGAATGAATGAATGCAACAATAAGATAGTAATGAAACTAAGCCAATGCGTATGCTATGGAGATCACAAAGCACCATAAGCCATAACAAGACTGGCATATATCACAACAACCATGGAAAATGGAACAGCAGAGAGTTCAATCATCATATTGAATCTATCACCTCACATCACCCAAATCATAATAACAAGTACACCACATGTCACAATATGTAAAATAACAGCAACAAGCCCACATAATCAGAAGTCATACCAACCTAAGATTATATCCATCCCAACATCATGTTCAGAGACCTAATCGTGCTTTCTACTGTCAATTCTACGCATACATACATTTCACTAATTAAAATCTAACTAAAGTAAGCCGTAACCTACCTCAAATGCCAAACAGGAGCCAGGTACTACTCCACCTGAGCCTTCCCCTTCTGAAGTGCTTCAGAACTATCGAAGTCTAATATTAACAATGCTAAGTAAGTAAATAACCACAACAAGCCAACTAATCGGAAAGAGAAACAGGTGGAGAAATACTTCAAAATACCCAAAATACCCTTATTAACTCACGAGCATAAAATCGGAAATTAAGGGTGAAATTACACTACCCATAGTCTCATTAGTCATTATCCTTAATTTCATGGAGTTCTAACCACAATTGGTCCTTCAATTTCATCAATTAAGCCAAAAAACCCCAAATCAGTAAGAACCATATATTCATGAATTGATTCTAGAAGCCAAGAGAGATTCAATCCAAGAATCTATTAACCACAATTATAGATGATAGAATAAGTATTTAGAACAACAATAACCAATTAGATTAGAGGGCTTAATGATTAATGACCTAGGTTCTGTAACCTACCACCCTCAATAACCATTTACCACCTTGGGTACTAGTAAAGGAAAGGTAAATGCAAGATTAAGATTTAAGAACTTACCAAGATAATTCCATCAAAAGCTTTTTAAAATCCCTAATGCCCTTTAGACTTAGGTTTTTGGTGAATGGAACTAATGATTCGAAATTAGGAACAAAATAGGGATTCTGGTTCGGCCCTTCTCGCTGGGGCGGACCATTTATACTCCCGCGATCCTGCCTCAGCGGATTCTTATCCGCTGGGGCTGAATTCATTAAACACGTCATGGTTCCGCCCCTCAAGGACCAAAGACCGCTGGGGCGGATCCGCAGGGATGAACAGCCTCCACTGGGGCCAGACCAGAACCAAAAATTTTATAGTTTCACCAAGTCTCAACCCAAAACCCCGACAACCATCCCAGACCTCCCGGATACACATAAAACATGCAGATGCCAGTAAAAACATGCTACGAATCCGTTACCTCAAAATTCTCAACGGAGGTCACGTTGGCTCGGTCAACCCCCAAACAGCTAAAACCAAGCTTCCAACCAAGTACTCAAAACTCACTCGAAAGCCTCGAAAATCAAAACCAGCCACCCCACCAAGTCATAAACGACCCTCCGGACCTTACGAAATCGACGCCATTTTGAAAAAGGTCCGTTTATCCAAAAGTCAACTATTGGTCAAACCCTTTCACTTAGAGGTTCTAATTCTTTCAATTCTGGCCAGAATCGCTCAATAACCTCGGGAATTGGGTCAACTAGGGTAAAATGATCAAAACACACATAACGACCGAATGGATCGTTACATCAGATACCAATTGAATAATCATTCATCCTCGAACGGGCAAGGAATGAAACGAAGAAAATGTACTTGACTGGGTGAAAAGTTAGGGATATCTACTACGGATATCAGATTCGGTCTCCCAAGTAGCCTCCTCGACTGGATGATTCTTTCACTGAACCTTCACTGAAGCTATTTCCTTTAACCTCAACTTTCGATCATGTCTATCCAATATGGCTATCGGCTTCTCCTCATAAGACAAATTCTGATCAAATAGAATCAAATCCCACTGAATGATATAAGAACCGTTCAAATGATATTTCTTCAACATAGACACATGAAACACTGGGTGAACACCCGACAAACCTGGAGGTAATGCCAACTCATAAGATACCTCTCCTACCTAACGAAGGATCTCAAATGGACCAATGAACCTAGGGCTAAGCTTTCCCTTCTTCCCAAACCTCATCATACCCTTCATGGGCGAAACCTTTAACAGAACCTGATCTCCAACCTTGAACTCAAGTTCTTAGACCTTCCGATCCGCATACTCTTTCTATCTACTCTAAGCCGCTAGAAGCTTCTCCTGAATCACTTTCACCTTATCCAATGACTCCATCAAAAGATCGGTACCCCAAGGTCTCACCTTAAAGGCTTAAAACCAGTTAATCGGAGATCGGCATCTCCTCCAATATAACGCCTTGAATAGAGCCAAAGGTAAGAACTGGTCCTAATGACCACAAAGTCAATCACACAAGCTCAGAGCATATCTTTTAAAACCTGAATCGTCCGCTCAGACAGTCCATCTATCTAAGAGTGAAAAGTTGTACTGAGATCCAATAGAGTCCCCAAATCGGCCTGTAAAGTCCTCCAGAAATGGGACATAAACTGAGCACCCCTATCTGAGATAATGTAAATAGGCACTCATGCAATCGAACAACCTCACAGATATAGATCTTGGCCAACTTCTCTGCAGTGTAGGTAATCTGGACTGAAATGAAATACGCAGAGTTAGTCAGCCTATCAACAATAACCCAAATCGAATCGAATCGAACTTGCCCAAGATCTTCAGAAGACCAACAACAAAATCCATGGCTATCCTCTTCCACTTCCACTCAAGAATGGGCATCCTCTGAAGCGTACCTCTGGCCTCTAGTGCTCATACTTAACCTGCTGGCACTTTAAACACCGAGAAACGATAATATCACGTTTTATCCTACCCCACCAATAGTGCTGCCTCAAATCACGATACATCTTAGTAGCATCAGGATGAATAGAATATCTGAAACTGTGAGCCTCCTCTAAAATCAACTAGATCAAGCCACCAACGCGAGGGACACAAATATGAACCTTAATCCTCAAAACCCCCTTACTATCCAGAATGACCTCCTTGGCCTCTCCACTCAACACTTTATCACGAATCTTGCACAACTTAGCATCCTCAAACTGCTTTTCCCTAATCTAATCCAGAAGCGATGACCTCACCTCAACACAAGACAAAAATCTTCCAGAATCTGAAATATCAAGTCTCACCAACCCATTTGCCAAAGCCTGAACATCCCTAGCCAAAGGCCTCTCCTCAAATACCAATCGGGCCAAACTATCCATAGTCACAGCCTTTCAGCTCAAGGCATGAACATCCCTAGCCAAAGGCCTCTCCTCAAATACCAATCGGGCCAAACTATCCATAGTCACAGCCTTTCAGCTCAAGGCATCCGCTACCAGATTAGCCTTGCCCAGATAATACAAAATAGTCATTTCATAGTCTTTAAGAAACTCCATCTATCTGCGTTGTTACATCCGGCATTTTTGCACATTTGGAAAGTTTGGAATAATTTTTGCTTGTAAGAAATAAGGCCATATTTGGATCTTGTTAGTATGAATATGTCGACTATGGAAACATTAGCGCGGAATTATCGAGGAAGGGTTAAGGGCAAAATCGGAATTTTGGAAATTTGTTTCCATGAAATTATGAAACTTAGCAAATTGCTGGGCACAAAAAAAAAAAAAAAAAAAAAGAAGAAAAATCAAGCCCAATCCAAGGGGGCCCCAGGTCCAATTGCAACCCAAGCCCCTAATTTAATT
>NC_081344.1:56468539-56495119 GCF_029784015.1 Lycium ferocissimum
TGCACCCAAGATCGAATGATAGGGAGACAACCAACTCATACCCAATATAACATTGAAATCTACCATGTCAAGAATCACTAAATCTACCCACGTACCATAACCCATAAATGTAACCGCACAAGACCGATAGACTCGATCTACCACAACAGAATCTCCGACTGGAGTTGATACATGAATAGACACGTCAAGTAGATTAAAAATCGTATCCAAACCCATCGAGAAATATGTAGACACATAAGGGAAAGTAGAACCCGGGTCGAATAACATTGAAGCCGCCCGGTAAGAGACTGAGATATTACCTATGATAACTGCATCGGAAGCCTCGACCTCTGGCCTGCCAGGAAAAGCATAGCAATGAACTCGTTTGCCACTAGCCTGCAAACCTCTATGACCACTCTGACCTGACTGAGCTCCGCCCCTACCAGGCTGATGTCCACTTCTGCCTGAATAAGACCCTCATCTACCAGGGGCCGGGTGCAGGTGCCACGCCTACTACGCCTACGCCTGCCGTGCACTCGCGTCTACCATATGATCCACCTCCTCTAGAAGACAAAACTGGAGCCCTAGGAGTATGATGCTGAGTACTCTGACCACTATGTCTGAGTTGGGGATAGTTCATCTTGAAGTGCCCTGGCCCCCCCACATTCATAACATACTCGCTCTAGTACAGGCTGCTGAACAGAAGCAGAAGAACTCTAATACCCACCACGATCAGAGAAGCTGGAATACAACTCCACCGTCGCCCCGAAGAATACTTATTGGGCCCTGAATATCCCCCAACAGATATCTGCATAGCAAACTGAATAGGGCGACCGGAATAAATCTAGGAACTCTGCCTATACTGGCCCTGCCCTCCGGAGAATGAACCACTGAAGCTGCCGTCCTTGCGAGCCCTCTTATCATAACTCATACCAAAGCTATCATGTCTTACTAACTCAACTGTAGTGACATGATCTACTACATCCTGGAACGAAGCCCCTATAGATACTAACTGAAGAGCTGACAACTTCAAAGGAGTGTTCAACCTCTTGACGAATCTCCTCACTCTCTCCTCCTCTGTAGGCAACAACTGTAGAGCATATCAAGAAAAGGAGTGAAAGCGGGCCTCATACTCAGCAACTGAAGAACCCTGTGCTCAATGTGACTAAACTCGTCACACCTCCTATCTCTCAAAGTACGCGAAATGTACTTCTCCAAAAATATTTGATAAAACTGATCCATGTCAACAGGCAACCTAGCTGGTCAGCACTCCACATATGCTCTCCACCATAACTTGGCATCACCCAATGCGCTAAAAGGTCACAAACTCATCCCCATGCCTCTCTACCGCCCCCATCTTATGGAGCCTCTCATGATAATCAATGACAAACTCATAGGCATCCTCCTGCGGAGTGCCATAAAAGACGGAAGGCTGCAACTTGGTGGACCTCCAAAACAGATCATGCTCCTCACCGGTCATCACTGGGCCTGCCACTGGTCTAGGGATGACATCTAGCCTTAAAATCACATCCACAAATGGAGCCACAGTTGCAGTGGGCTATGCCCCTGGAGCACAGAACCTCTCAGGAATCGCTCTCAGCTAATCTCACCCCCTGACTATCTGATGTAGCCAATAACACACTTGCTTGAGTCAATCCCTCAAGCAGGTTTAGCAGACGAACCAAAGAATCGAACAACATTGGAGTATCTATACTATCAAGCTGAGTTGGTGCTGGTCCCAACTCTGCCTGCTCATCATGATGACCCGCTGGTGGCTCCGGAGAGACTGATATATCATGGGCCTGACCAGCCACGGGCACCCTACCCCTAGCCGGTGCAACCCCTCTACCTCTGTCACGTCCACGGCCTCTAGCCTGACCTCTACACGGAATATGGCCTTGCCGGCCAGAACTGGTGCCTCATCAACTGCTGCTCTAGCACGAGTCCTCACCATCTGTGAAAGAATAGAAGGAGAAGTCAGAAACCAATTTGAATCAAGTAGCACAAAGGAAAGAAGGAATTGGAGTTTTCCTAATGTCCCATAGCCTCTCGAAGATAAGTACAGACGTCTCCGAACCGATCCGCAAGACTCTACTAGACATGTTCTTGTACAGTAAGATCGGTGAACTTAGGGCTCTGATACAAACTTGTCACGACCCAACTAGCATAGTCGTGATGGCACCCATACTAACCCCCCTGGTAGGGGAACTATCCCCTTAATCAATTACTTATTCAATTTCCAAAAATAACATAAATCACCAGATCAATAATAGATAATCTAAGTCAATTCCATAAACAATAATAAGTGCAGAAATACTAGTCAAACTACAACGCAAGAACGTGAAGTCACTAGTACAAGAACATCTACTAAAACCATGTCTAGGAAAAGTACATATGTCTAAAATATAAATAAATATTGTCTAATGGATAGAGTAGTAGACAATAGAAGATAAGAGTCCATGGCTGCAGACTGGAAGATGGCTCACCCTCAGAATCTCGGCAGTCATGACCCAGGGGACCCATGGTGTCTATGTACCAGTCACTCTGCCACAAAGCCCAGAGGTGACTTCGATAAAACTAGTCACTCTGCACAAAGCCTAGAGATGACTTTCATATTTCACTTTCTACTATATGTTTCCAAAGCCCTTTTCCGTCAATTGTTTCATAGTTCTTTCATCATGGTGTTTCCACAACATTTCCATCATGCATAAATGTATGAATGCAAGAATGAGATTGCAATGAAACCAAGCCAATGAATATTCTATGGAGATCACAAGGCAACATAAGCCATAACAAGATTGGCATAAATCACAACAACCATGGAAAATGGAAACAGCAGAGAGTTCAATCATCATAGTGAATCTATCTCCTCACATCACCAAAATCAGAATAACAAGTACACCACATGTCACAATACGTAAAATAATAGCGACAAGCCCACATAATCAGAAGTCATACCAACCTAAGAGTATATCCATCCCAACATCATGTTTGGAGACCTAATCGTGTTGTCTCCCGTCAATTCTGCGCATACATATATTTCACTAATCAAGTCTAACTAAAGTAAGCCGTAACCTATCTCAAATGATGAACAGGCCACGTACTACTCCATCTGAGCCTTCCCTTTCTGAAATGCTGCAGAACTATCGAAGTCTAATATTAACAATGCTAAGTAAGTAAATGACCACAACAAGCCAACTAATCGGAAAGAGAAACGGGTGGAGAAATACTTCAAAATACCCAAACTACCCTTATCGACTCACGAGGGTTAAACCAGAAATTAAAGGTGAAATTACACTACCCATATTATTATTAGTGATTATCCTTAATTTCATAGAGTTATAACCACAATTGGTCCTTCAATTTCATCAATTAAACCAAAAACCCCAAATTAGTAATAACCCTAAATTCATGAATTGACTCTAAAAGCCCATTCAATCCTAAAATCTATTAGTCCACAATTGTAGATGATAGAATAACTATT
Organism: Lycium ferocissimum; assembly: GCF_029784015.1. NCBI lineage: Eukaryota > Viridiplantae > Streptophyta > Magnoliopsida > Solanales > Solanaceae > Lycium > Lycium ferocissimum. Next base: position 56,472,003 of record NC_081344.1, read on the forward strand.
TAGAACAACAATAACCAATTAGATTAGAGGGTTTAATGACTAATTATCTAGGTTCCATAACCCACCACCCTCAATAACCATTTACTACCATGAATACTAGTAAAGGAAAGGAAAATGCAAGATTAAGGTTTAAGAACTTACCTCAAAATGATTCCAGTAAACGCTCTCTTAAAATCGCCTCCAATGCTCTTTAGACTTAGGTATTTGGTGAATGGAACTAATGATTCAAAATTAGGAACAAAATAGGGATTCTGGTTCAGCGCTCCTGGCTGGGATGGACCATTCCTGCTCCCGCGATCCCGCCGCAGTGGATTCCCATTCGCTAGGGCGGAATTCATTAAACACGTCATGGTTCCGTTCCTGCGGACCAAAGCCCACTGAGGTGGATCCGCAGGGGCGAACAACCTCTGCTGGGACGAGAACACCAGAACCAGAAATTTTCTGGTTTCACCAAGTCTCAACCCAAAACTCCGACAGCCATCCGAGACCTCCTGGATACACACAAAACATGCAAACGCAAGTAAAAACATGCTACGAATCCATAGGAACTTCGCCTAATAACTTTCAATTCTCGTAAGAATCGCCTAATAACCTCGGGAATCGGGTCAACAGGGGTAAAATGGTCAAAACACGCATAACGACCGAACGGATCGTTACAGATTTCTTACACAAAATTCATAGGAACTTCTTCCAGGATTCCCTCTACTAGCCCTCAAACTTTTAATTAGTACTCCCTATGTCTCAATTTATGAGATATACTTTTCTTTTGAGTCTGTCCCAAAAAGAATGATATATTTATATATTTAGAAATAATTTAACTTAAAACTTCCCTTTTTACTCTTAATGAAATGATTTACAGTACACAAATATTTATGGCTTGTTTTAGACCACAAGTTTTAAAGGTCTTCCTTTCTTCTAAAATTCGTGCCTAGTCAAACTATATCACATAAATTGAGACGGATGGAGTATTGTTTGAAAGAGAGACTCTCTAAGCATAATTTCATCTTTTTTAAATAGTAATCCATTTTCATGAAACTTTAAATGGTACTCTCACTGTCTCAATTTATCTACCACACTTTCCTTTTTAGTCTATCCCAAAAAGAATATTACCTTTTTAAATTTCCAAATAATTTAACTTTAAAATTCTCTTTTATCCTTAATGGTGTAATTTACAACCACTCAAATTTCTAAGGCTTGTTGTAAACTACAAATTTATAAAGTCTTTCTTTCTATTTTAAATTTTATGTCTTGTCAAATTGTGCCACGAATTAGAATGGAGGAAGCAATAATCAGTAAAGATATTTTGTTTACGTAGCAGAAGATGAAATTTTTAAAAGGAGAATAGTCCAACTTCTGGATAGACGTTATTAGTCTTGAGGTGCAATACAACTGGTAGCCAACTAAAACTGTTAAGACTCTGTTTCCCATTCTACAAAACAATGAAATAGAAAGCTACCCCCTTTAACGAATTAGAATGGAGGAAGCAATAATCAATAAAGATATTTTGTTTACGTAGCAGAAGATGAAATTTTTAAAAGGAGAATAGTCCGACTTTTGGATAGACGTTATTAGTTTTGAGGTGCAATACAACCGGTAGCCAACTAAAACTGTTAAGACTGTTTCCTATTCTACAAAACAATGAAATAGAAAGCTACCCTCTTTATTGTATTCCCTCAATCCTAAGCCTATCAAGTGGGTCGGGCCGGGACGTTCCGGGCCATTTAAATATGAGCCATATCGGGATCGGTTTTGGGCTGGGCCGGGCTGGGGGAGGGAAAAGGGTGTTCGACCTAGCCCCTGCCCGGATAGGGGTACATCGCGGGCTAACCGGGTCGGGCCGAGTTTTAGTTAGTCGGCCCGGCCATGTTTTAGTTTTTTAAGAAAATTCTAATACTAAAATAGACATTTACATTTACAAATAATAATAAAATTAACATTTACATCTAATGTGAAAATTGCCAAACTGAAAAAAACGTTGTCCAATTCAAAAACTAGCTGGTGTAAATTTAGAAAACTAGTCGTTGTCAATTTTATTTGAACCCTAAATTTATGAATAAACTACGCTTTGGTCATATTTCCAAACTATAAGTACACCCCTCCCCCCCCCCCCCCCACAATTCTTCTTCATTTTCACGCTATTCTTTCTTTATCTAAATTTGCTATTCAAGTAGCGTAGATTTTTACTTTCAACTTCCATGGATAATCCTCCACCTCTGCCTTCTCCTCGAGTTTGAAAATCAACTTCAAGTGCCGTGTGGATGCATTTTGAGCGAGTAGACGAGGAACATGTTAAATGTCAACTTTGTGGTGACATATACCTCCATAAGTCCAGAGCGCCAGGTATTAGGAGGTACCGGTTTGTTGCGTAGGCACTTGGTGAAAAGTCATGAAGTTGAACTTTGAAGTTTATCTCTTCTTTAAATTTGTCTGTCGATGCTAGCTATTTAATTTGTATATTTTGAACTTTTGATTTGCAATATTTAGTCGTTCAAGTTTATATGTTTTGAATTTTCAATGTTATCCTTTTTAAGTTTTATTTTAAATTATTTATGTAGATGTTGATACGTCTATTTGATTGGACACAAAGTTTAAAAAAGAAGAGCAGACTTTTAATTTGTGGTGTTAAATGAGTCACATATATTTTGTGTGACTATAAATAATTGCACAAAGGTAAATTATTTCCAAATATAGATTAGGGTCATTCTTTTTGCAGGGACTAATAAGGAAATAGGTTCTCCTAAATTGAAAAGGAAGGAGTATTATATTTGGTATAATCTACGTATCCACATTATATATGACATGCTAATGGAATATTTACTTTTATATAAAACTATCACAATCTAATATATACTGAAAATATATTAAAGGTATATTTGTTGAAAAAAAAGATTGTCTAGCTTTAAAATACAATTTTAAATAAAACTAAAGTTCTCCATAAAAATAGACTCCTAATTTATTGGGATACAATTTTTTAAAAATATTTATTATTAGTAATAAATGTAGTACTTCCTTAAATATGTTAAAAATGTTATAAAACTTGCTATTCTTGAAGAACGGTGAAAATGGTGTCATTTACACTCATGATTTTTTTAAAACTGAAGCACCAAGTAAATATTTCTTCTTTTTGTTTTTAATTCGAAGTGGGCCGAGCTCTGCTCCCATGGGCCATCACCCGGCTCACTGGGTGGGCGCCATGGGGTCGTCCACCTTGTTCAAATTTTGGGCCTATAAATCCCACCTAGCCCAGCCCCTTACCCTTTTGCGGGGTCCGTGCTGGGCCGGGTTTATCGGGCCTGCCCGACCCACATGACAGGCTTACTTTGTCCTAATTTAAATGTTTTAGTTTCACTATGCACAAAGTTTAAAGAATAAAAATAAACTTTTGAATCTAGTGATCCTAAATCCTAAAATGTCCTTTGAATCTTTTGGTTTTTAGACTTGTCATGTATGGTATTTGATTTGTCAACTTACTAAATAAAGAAATATACTTTCTTTTTGGGACATACCAAAAAAGAAGTTAATTAAGACATTTAAATTGGGCCAAACCCATCGACAGACACCTGTGGTCGTCTGCTTCTTTCACTTGAGCACCTAAAGTGACCCTTGTTCCATTTAAACACTTTAGGTGGGTCATTCCTATTTCACTTAGACACTTTTTGCATCGTTATCGGAAAAAACCAACACCAAAAGGGCGCCACCTCTTGCACATCCAACCGTACCCAAAGCCCCAATTTTTAATGATCAAAACTCCACGAATTTACAAATTAGTGAATTTACAATTAAAATGAGTTGGACAATTTAATTGAGTTGGCACAATTTAAATGAGTACACAATTTAATTGACCACTTAATCCACGTAGGAGACGATTGGTGTTGGTTTTGCTCCGATAATTGCAAAGTGTCTAAGTGAACTTGGAATGGCCCACCAAGAAGTGCCTAAATGGAACAGCGCCACTTTAGATGCTTCAGTGAAAGAAGTTTTGACGACGCGCTGTGTCTGTCGATGGGTTTGGCCTTTAAATTGAGACGGATGGAGTAGCTTCTATTCCGAAAAAGTCATGCGATAGATTCGTGCATAACATGAAACCACATCGACCTTCTTTTCTCGAATTAATTCGTCTTCTTCCTCAAAAACCAATTCACATGGACCTAGCTAGCTGTACAGAATAGTCTCACTCACCTGAAAAAAAGAAATACATAATCTTTCATTCAATGAACCAATAATGACACATATTCTTGCTCATGGCCCCTTCAATAATTCAATGACTATAGTATAAAAACTGAACATCAAGACAAAGATTTCAAACTCATTGACCCGTCCTTCTGCCTCCAACATGCTTATCTACCCTTGTGTTATTTGCCTCGTAGACCGTAGTCCCTCTTAAATTTGGCATCAACCTTCCTATATGCCTTCAAAATCACTTTTCTTTAACTCCACAATAGCTAAATTAGTGGCGGATGCAGCTTATGACGTACAGGTTCATGGAAACTCAATAATATTTATTCAAATCTTCTATATGTATTAGGAAATTAGCTGAATATTTAAAATATTTAATTGTAGACCTAATTATTATTGTATATTAACTTGAAGTCATTACAAAGAACACATAAACTTTAAATTTTTTATTTTTCTCCCCGCCTTCAACAAATAGCTTTTAGCTGGATTGAGTTATGTAAATCTGAAACCGAATTAACAGAAATAACCGAGTATTCATCAAACCAGCTAATGATACTCGAGTATTCTTAAGTTGAAGAATCCATTCATGTTAAAAGTAATTTATCTAAAGTCCTTAAATTAATTGTCACCGTTTAATTCAATTATGATCAAGATATTTAAAAAATTGTCAACTTTTGGCATTGTATATCACATATTATAAAAAAGCGAAGAGAAACCAAATAAATTGAAACAACCGTCAAAAACCGAATCGATGAAAAATCGACTTAATTGATTTGGTTTGATTTCAATATTTGAATAACCGACTTAGTTGGTTTGATTTCTTTTTTAGAAAAAAACCGACCCAAACTCAACCGTAAACTTAGAGTAGTTCCAGAAAAGGGAAATTTCAATGTTGGTCTAGTCTCAGCCGTGCCTATAAGACATCATTAGCAGTAAGTGAAAGGTCACTCTTTTCTCTGTTTGCTTGTGATAGAAACTAAGCGTCCACCAGAACAAATAAGGGACCAGGTACCTTATCTGTTCCCTCAAGTTAAAATAGAAAGTAAACAAGATACGATGTTTACGTGGAAAAATCCTTGCTCAAGGGATTAAAAATCACGACCTACCCTGGTAGGATTTCCAACTTCACTAACTGAGCAACGTCTTTTAGATTACAAGCCTTTTGCAACCAAGGTATTAGCCTACTAATCCCTCCCCTTACAATACCTCTATTGCAAGCACTTACTTGACTAACTCTAACCAAGAACCAAACTAATTCAACTACTTCTAGCTGAACTTCAACTCACCATAACTAACTATAGTTACGTGTCAATACAAAAAGCTTAATAAACCGAACACCTACAAAACCCTTTTTAAAAGAAATGTAGGTTTACAATATTTAGACCAAAAGATAAAGACTAAAATAACCTAGGACTTAAGATATCTTCAGTATTGGGATCTGGTCCTTGAAGTTATTTAGTCTTGATCTTGAGAGCTCTAAGAAGGCAGTGGCGGCTACTCTTTTCAACAATGAGAATAATATGTTTTGAGTTTCTAGGTCAAACAAATGCCAACATGTTGTTTATATAGGGGGACGAGTGAGGAGCATGTGAGAAGCATGTGACATAGATACAGACATTGCATGGTCCATCCTCCCGCTGTGCTCGTAAGTCGGAACAAGGCCGCGAACTTTACGCCTATCACGAAATCGACGGTGCCTAGGGGACTTGGTCCCTGATTCATATGTCAATCATCACAACTCATAACTCATAACTCATCAGCTTGTTTACATCAAGTGACTTTATATATATATATATATAAAATAAAAAAAATAAAAAATAAAAAATCAAGATACATAGTAAGTTAGGAAATTTTGCTTGCCTCACAAAGATGCTTAACAGTCGTGTCCACTTCTTTAAAAGCATCACCGGTCGGTTCTACTTAATGCCATAATCGTATTGTTAAAACATAAAATGCACCTTTTAACATGTATGTATTCCAATAGAATCTGACTAATTCTTTTGTCTGCTAGCACTTAAAAAATGCCATTTCTTATTCTAACCAAGGTTTGGACTTTAGAGGGTGAACTTTTAATTGTAGTTACATCACAAATTTGTGTCGAGAACGTCACCGACATAAAACAGTAAACAATGCACAAATGATTTCCTTAATTATATTAAGAAGATGGACATTAGATCTAATTTAATCCTAAAAATTTAGCTCAAGTAATGAATATTGTCCAATAATACGATATAGGAAGCTTACATGTCATACACTTAATTAATATCAAATCAAACATCCTTGTATGCCCATGAATAAACATCCGGAGCATGAAGCAAAACAACATAAAGTGGTAGTCAAATCATCGGTGATAATGGCATCACCTAGCACACCTAATAAGGAGCCATAAATAAAATGATAATTTTACTATATCACCCCTAATTATTACGTGTTAAGTCATCTAATGATTGAAACCAATCAAACATACTTTAAAAGTTGTGCAGCCGCTAATAATTCCTTGAAGTTTCCAACTCAATAATTAATATATTAACAATAAGAGTGAAATAGGAACAAAATACTAAATCATTTTTGCATACGGTAAAAACTGGCGTAAAATGTTGCGACCTTCCGACGAGAGGTCCGAGTAAAATAGGAACGTTGACTTCATGATATGGCGTTGGTTTGAGTTCGGTGATTCAGATGAAACGAAGTCCGAGGGGTCATTAATCTAGTAAGCCGGAGAGACACCAGTTAGCACAAACGCGAGAAATCCATTACGTATCGGATTTCACGCCGCCCATTACGCTACCAGTTCTTAAGGCGCTATTAATAGTAGTAATTAGTGTCAAATTATCAGATTTTAAGGAGCACTAGGACTCTAACTCTTGTACTATAAAAGGAGGTAAACCCTCACATTAGAAGGGATCTGATTCTTACCTCATGCACTTACTCTGTAAAATTTCATAAAGTTCAAGATCTTTAGCGATTTGGCTCGAGCATACAGCTTTAACGCTCTTCAGTTACAAGCAATAAACGATTCAGGCTATTTCTATCTTTGTTCGTTACATACAACTGATTGTTATTTCATATTTCTTTACGTTAACGACTGATTAAACCACGTATCCTTTAAACCACGTACAAATTCAGTTGTTACTTTTTTAGGGGTAACCAGTTTATCGCCCACCGTGGGGCTAAGGATAATAGTGGTGATTTCTTTACAACCCTACTTTCACTTGTTCGCTTGAAGTTTTGTTAACTTCAAGATGTCAAACAACAGCCAATCAATTCACTTGAACAATAACGGTGAACCAAGCCACCATGACGAGAACAACAACAACGGAGTACCAGGAAATAATTTACCTCATGTTGATCCAAATGACGTTCTTCCTATCAATCCAAATGCTATCAATGCAAATGACGTTGTCGACCAGAATGTTGGCGGCACTCAGCCCATTGATCCGTTCAACAGCAATAACCCCGTGATTTCACCTCGGGCATCTATACGAAATACACTGGATGATGCGGGAGAAGAAATTAACTTACACTTAATATTTAATATGTTGCAGGAATAGCAGGCAGCTATAGCTCAATTTCAAAAGAAGAGTAGGGGTGCAAATGCAGCAGAACCGAACCAAATCGATGAACCGGTCCGCGGGGAAGATTGAGTCACTGACAATGGCAATGGATCGGGATCCAATGTGTCGTCTGAGGTCTTGAAAATGCTTGAAGTATTGTCCAAACGGATGGACAACAATGAGAAAAAGGTGAAAACCTATAATTCTCGAGTGGACCAAATCCCCCGGGCTCCTTCGATCTTAAAAGGATCGAATTCCAAACGGTACATTCAATGGCCTTTCCCTTTGAGCGCGGCCTCGAAGTTGATTCCGAAGATGTTTGATATGTCGGACATTTCTATGTACGATAGAACGACGGATCCACAGGAGCACATGATTTCCTATACTTGTGCCATAAAAGGCAATGATCTCGAAGAGGATGAAATTGAGTCGATACTGCTAAAGAAGTTCCGCGAGACATTGTCCAAGGGGGAGATGACATGTTATTCTAGGTTTCCTGAACATTCTGTTAACTCATTTAAAATGCTTGCAGATACTTTTATAAATGCGAGAGCTCGGAAGGTCCAAGCAAGGAAGGATGATATATTCATAATTGCCTAAAAGGACAATGAGTTACACCGAGAGTTTGCATCAAGATTCCAAAAAGAACTGATGCTTTTGCTCTCGGTTCCGGATGAATGGGCAGCCCAAGCTTTCACCAAGGGGCTCAATCCTCGGAGCTCTGCCGCCTCATTCAAGTTGAAGGAGAACTTGTTAGAATATGAGGCAGTAACATGGACCGATGTCCACAATAGATATGAGTCCAAAATTCAAGTGGAGGATGATCAGCTTGAACTTCCACCAGGTTCGGCAAGCCGAAGCAAAAATGCAGATAGACCAAAAAGGGTGGTCAAAATAGAGTTGAAGTCATCGAAGGATAGGTACCAGCCATACGTTCAATTGAAAAGGTCTAACTTTAGGATGGATAGAGGAAGAAGTGGTCACAATCATCACTTGGTCAGGAATGATAGGCGAAATGATCACAGTTCGGGTAATCGAGGTTTATAATTTAGAAATGATACCGGTGGGTCATCTGGCAGCGGTGAGAGCCCGATGTTGTCCGAGTACAATCTCAACGTCGATGTTGCAGGTCTCGTTTCAGCTATTGGCCATATTAAGGACACGAGGTGGCTGAGGTCGCTTCGGTCCGATCCTCTTCAAAGGGATTCGAATGTAGTACGCGATTATCATGGTACTCATGGGCATCGGACAGAGGATTGTCGACAATTGAGGGATTAACTAGCCTGACTATCGAAAAACGACCACTTGCGTGAACTTTTAAGTGACCGAGCGAAAGGAAATTACAAAAATAGGGAATCAACTAAGCATGTGTGGAGCCTCAACACGTGATCAACATGATTATCAGTGGGGCAGAAATTCCCCGGGGTCTAATGATGAAGAGGAAAAAGGTCTCGATCACTCGAGAAAAAAGAACCAAGGATTACATGCCGGAGGGATCCATTTCCTTTAGTGACGAAGACACGAAGGGCATCATTCAACCTCACAATGATGCTTTGGTAATTTCTGTCCTCATTAATAAATCTCAGGTTAAGCGTATTTTGATTTATCCAGGTAGCTCAACAAATATTATCCGTTGGAAAGTGGTAGAGCACCTGGGACTGTTGGACCAAATTGTACCGGCAGCTCGGGTTGTCAACGGGTTCAACATGGCATGTGAAACTACGAAGGGGGAAATTGCTTTACCGGTGAATACCGCCAGGACTATTCAGCAAACAAACTTTTACGTCATTCAAGGAGAGATGAGATACAATGCATTGTTTGGCAAAACGTGGGTGCGTAACATGAGGGAAGTACCCTCGACGTTGCACCAAATGTTGAAATTTCCAACCTCGGGAGGTAAAAAGTGTTCATGGGAACAACAAGGCATGAGATGACGTTGTCATAGCTGAGGAGCAAATTTCCAGATCAAGGCACTAGCATTAAAGGTTGTAGAGGAGTCAGTCAAAGGCAAAGATGTAAATAGCAATCACAGGACTCGGTCCCAGTCAGTCCGAAGAAAGATGAAGAAAAGATAAACTTTGAGGAAGAAGATTTCGATGTTCCTAGGTCGTTCGCGTTGCCGGATGATTTAGACGAAACCAAATCAACTGTGGAAGAATTAGAACAAATTATTTTGTTCGTGCATCTACCGGATAGAAAGGTATACCTGGCACGGGGTGAACCCCAGAGCTCAAGCGTAAATTAATTGAATTTCTTCAAGCTAACGCCGATTATTTTGCAGGGTCCCATTTAGACATGACAGGTATTCCGCCGAAGCTGACGACTCACAAGCTGTCTTGATCAAAATTTCCCCCCGGTGAAGCAGAAAAGGAGACCAATGGCCGAAGTTAAGCATAAGTTCGTCAAAGAGGAGGTAACAAAGCTTTTAAAAATAGGTTCCATTCAGGAAGTCAAATACCCGGACTGGTTAGCTAACGTAGTAGTTGTGCCTAAGAAAGGCAATAAATTCAGAATGTGCATAGATTATAAGGATTTAAATAAAGCATGCTCTAAGGATTCGTTTCATTGGCCCCACATTGATTATGATTGATGCGACGGCAGGGCATGAAATGCTAAGTTTTCTTGACGCTTACCCCGGGTACAACCAGATTTGGATGGATCCGGAGGACTAAGAGAGAACTTATTTTGTAACTAGATATGGGACATTTTTGTATAATGTAATGCCATTCGGACCAAAAAATGCTGGAACAACTTATCAATGCCTAGCTAATCGAATGTTCGAAGAAAAAATAGGGAAAACAATGGAAGTTTATATTGATGATATGCTAGTTAAGTGTCACGACCCAACCAGAGGGCCGCGACGGGCACCCGGTGCTAGCCCACCCGGGCACCTCTTAACATACTTTCACATCACATCTAGGTGAGCCACATAGTTAAATCATACTTTTCATTCATCATCATTCTAATCTCATTGGGCGACGATTCACTTATATCAACATTAGCAACTATGCCCAAACAAATGTACATAAGCCGACGAGGCTTAACAAAATAATATCCAAAATATAGGTCGACAAGGCCAAACACATCTTCCCATATACACATGTCTACAAGCCTCTAAGAAGAATACGTCATATCATATAGGCAGGACAGGACCCCGCCGTGCCCATAAATATATACACAAAAGAATCAATACCAAAAGCTGTAGCTTCGAATGAAATGAAGCTCCGCTATGTAGTCCCTGAATAATGAGGCTATGGATCAAGTCTCCCCCGGCCACCGCGGGCATGACGCAGCGTCCACAAATAAAAGGACGTCAGTACGAAGAATGTACTGAGTATGTAAATCATTATCAACATCAATATGAAAGCATAATAGACAACATATGAAATATCATAGGATGGGAGATAATAGTATTGTCGTCATAGCACTTACTTGCTTTTTATGGGTGTCACGACCCAACCCCGTAGGCCGCGACTGGTGTCCTAACTGGACACCCGTACGTACCTATCTAACAGATCCAGCATGCCAAATAGCTAATTCCGTTTAACGTACATAAATGCATACAGATATAAGGTGTGTCGCACAAACATACATATATGTATATACATATCGGAACCTCGTACGTGTCCGTTAGGGCTATTATATCAGACAAAGTCGCATATCGCACATACCTACCCTACGGGACAAGACAACCCACAAACCCACGTATACGCATGTCTATAGGCCTCTAACATACGTAATGAGGACCGAAGACGGACAGGCCCCGCCGTACCCAAATGATCATATATACAGAACAAACAGACAACAGAAGATATATACCAAAAGTGTCAGCTCCGGATCAAAGGAGCACTCTCCAACAGCAGAACAAGTACCTAAGCTGGTGGCGTATCTCGCGGTGCGTCTGTACCTGCGGGCATGTAGCGCAGCCCCCGAAGAACAGGGGGGTCGATGAAATGTACCGAGTATGTAAAGGAAACATAATATACATAATCATAATCGAGTAGAATACATAAGTCATAACGATTTAATCGGATTCGTAGCGAGTTAGACTTACGGCGTACGGACGAATCGTAATATGTCGATTTGAGGAAATGCGGGGAATTTTGAGGCACAATACGGTCGAGATACGTAAGTGTGACGTACGTACTCTCGAACGTAACCGTATCTCAAATGTATATGCATGTAATCGTAGTCCAAATCGACTTTCGCATCATGCGCAGAGTCGAAGATATACGTACATACATATTCCATAATCGAGATACGTACGGTCCCCGCCCTTTAATAAGTGGACGCGGTACGTAGCCCGCCCCTCGTAGTACGGGACGCGGTGGACGTACGAATCGCATCAAATGCCATCCCGCCGCCATCCCCATAATATCACATAATCGATCATAATCGATCATAATCGATACACAGATCCCGCCCGCACATCCGAGGGACGCGGTGAATAATGTGCGAAGTGCACGAATCACGTAACCCGGCCCGGCGCGGAAGGAAGCATTGAGGCATCCACGAACGTACTAATGAGAAAACCATATATATACGTACCGACATACGTACTTAATAAACCGAAATAGCTCGAAAATAGATCAAATCGTAGTAGGCGATTATATCAAGACAGTATCCGTGTCGAATAATGTCAAGATTCGTAAAGATAGACATAATACTTATTAATTAACGACGGAACATAATCCGGAGGTACCCGGCAAGTACGGACGTAAACGGACAATTTAAGCCATACCGGAGTATCGTATTTTGTGGGCCCACCTCGGACCCAACCATAGTGAAATACGTAAACTATGGATAATAAACCTTGGGGAGTCGTCCATAACCATCTTAGAGTGTTTCGACTCTATTTATGGAAGTTGCATACTTATAGGTCAATTCAGAAGAAATTGGTTCAATCTTACTGAATGATTTGGCGCTATTTTCAATCTTGGATCGTGAGTCGCAAGGCAATCAAGGCTCGCTTCCAAGCCTCGTTACATTCGTAACATGCCAAAGAAAGATAGGAAGGCTTTACATACCTTGGTCAGGCTCCTTACGCTCCTTAAGTCTCAATTCCCGTTTCGTCCAAAACCGCAAATGGTCATCTCTACCGCTTACTATTCATGCAAGTTAACATTTCAACTTTGGTTAGTACTTGGCCACCGAAATTCCTAAGCTAAAGACACCCCTATAGATGTGACACCCCCGAGATTCAACTCGGCTCAAAATATCAACAACAACAACCAAACAACATCCTTAACAACAACCACAATCAAACTAGAACGCATTCTAACATGAATATACTACTTTCTTCATAATATCATAACTTCCATTCTAACTTCAACAATGCGACCAAAAGCTACCAAACTACATTATTTTCCTTCCAAACTCATTAACGATAACCATAATTCGCATTTAAACCTTACTTCCATCATTATACAAAAATCATACAAAATTCGCATAAATTCCCATAATTACATACAAGCAACTTCAATGTCAATTCAAGTTATTAAGCCCCTTATTTGCATCACCAAGATCATAACAACACAACTAGCAACTAAATAAACTTGAATTCACTTCACTTCTACCACCTTATGGCACACGGCCAACTTCTATATTCCTTATTCCAACCTAACTCATTCAACTTTCATTTCCAATATAAATTTCACAACATCCATAACTAGAATACAACATGAAATTAACTTAACCTTGCCTACATCACAACACATACATACACGGCCATGCACACACTTGCACAACCACACGGCCATGAACTCACACACCACAATTTCATGGTATTCATGCAACTCTACATACCATAACATATATGTAACCTTCCATAACATAGTAAAAGCATGAAATTCTTACCTTCCTTCAATGATTTCTTCTTGCCACCACAACCACTTTCTTGCCAAGATATCTATACCACCATGAAGAGCACCTTGAGCTCACTAAGAATATATGAAAATTACAATTTTTGGACTAGGATTGAAGGGCTAGAAATTTTTTCTTTTTCCTTTTCTCCTCTCTTTTTCTCACGGCCGAATGGCCTTTCTTTTTTTTTTTCTTGATTTTTCTTTTGATTTCTTGAACCTTCTAAGGCTAAGGATCCCTTATATAATTAATTAGCACATGATCATCACATGACAATTTAATCATGGGCTTGGCTATTTTATGGCACCATGGCCGGCCACTATATGGATTGGGCCTTAATTTCTCTTGTTTTTCTTTGAACCCAATTCCATATAATTCTTGTTTTGTACTTCCCGAAACAAATTTCCAGAATTCCAAATTTGCCCTTACGCCTTTTCCATTGTTTCCACATTCAAGTTTCCATAACCGGCGTACACATATTAAAAAAATTCCAAACATAACCTTATTCCTTGTAAGTCAAGGTTACTTCCAAACTTTCGAATACGCAAAAATGCCGGATGTAACAATGGGGACATTCCATTTCTATTGCGTATCCGTGTACATACATCCATATCCGTATCCGTACTCATTTACCCTTCGTATCCATTTTCATATTCATATTCACATTCCCATTCATACTCGTATTCCTCTCATTTACATATCATATACATTGCATATACATAGCATTTACATAGCATTTATATAGCATACCCGACCACGAAGGTTCGGTGTTCACATACCCGGCCCTACCAAGGCTCGGTGTCATACATACCGCCCTACCAAGGCTCGGGTTATCCGTACCCAACTACGGTGGTGCGCGCGCATCATCATATGTGTGTGTGTATATATATATATATATATATATATATATATATAGATATATACATATTCACTATATTCTACCCAGCCATATAAGCTCGGGATTTCATAATAGCCATACATAGGCACACATGCATATAAGCATCTTTAGCACTATTACTATAGTCGTTCATTACATCTATCCTTAAAGTATTACTCGTCATATAAGGAACTTAGTACAATCGTATCATATCGAGAATCATAAGCTTAGTAGCTTTTAGAGATAGGATCATTGGAGAATATCGTAGGCTCATAGAAGGGTAGATATTTGGCCACGAACAATGCCTTATGAAATAAGGGTTAGCTTTACATACCTTTCCATTCAACTATTCTATCACTTGCACGTTCTTATTCAATGCTCACGTTTCTACCTTCATTAGAGTTATACTATCATTAGAAAATCGATAAATTTTAGCATACTTGACTAAAGCTAGAGAAAATTGAACAAAGATCTCCTTTATTTATGCGACTTCCTCCATATCATATATCAACTCCCAAACATCAATACTAACATTCACAACATCATAACAATAGCCTTTATTTACCTACATTGTCCTTACTTTTCAATTCACTTCCAATCATCCACATTCATGGTCATATCACACGATTACGTTCATTCATATACAATGTCTATTCCATGTTCTCAATATCATTTATAACATGATTATAATCATAATGTATCAAGAATCATAACTCAATCCAAACATTTACTCAAAAGTGACACTATTCCCACATTCATGACCCATTTCCTATTTCCTTATATAATCCAAGTGTTTCAACTTTCAAATACCTTAAACAACATGGAAATACTATAAAACTTACCTTAGATGGTGTAGGAATGAACCTTGGGTGCAAACATTTCACTTGAGCAAAATCCTAGTTTCACCTTCACTTGGATTTGTTGTTTTGGATGAACTTTAATGGGTTTCTTACACTTGATTCACTTGGTTTGATGTAGATGATCACTAATATCTCTTGAATTTGTGTGGGATAAGTGTTCTAGAGAGTTCTAGAGAGAGGGAGTGAAAATGGAAATGAAATAATGAACTTGGTCCCCTTTTTAATAACTCAAAAATCTGATCTGTCGGGAAATTATACGGACACTCATACGGTTCGTATAAACTTATACGGTCCGTATAAGTGACCATGAAATGGACCCTTCAGCCTCTCGTCTCTGTGACCATTATACGGCATATTATACAGTCCGTATAAATCTATACGGTCCGTATAAGTGATCGTATAATCCCATCGAAACAGGGACCTTCACATCGTGATGGGTTCATGTCTTCCATTATACGGACCTGCTTTCCTTAACAACTTTCTTTCCTTATCTTGAATGTCTTTGGAAATCTTAATTAGGACCATTAAAGGCTATTTCTCTCTTATCAAAACATCGTACACGTCATGCCCTTCGTTAGTCTATTCGATGTACGTTAACGGGAAATTTCCTAAGGTGTAACAATAGCTTTCTCCCTAACTCTCACCTGATGATACCCGGATCTCAAATCTATCTTTGAAAATCATTTGGCACCTTGTAATTGATCAAATAAGTTATCAATCCTCAGAAGAGGATATTTATTCTTAATTGTCACCTTATTCAATTGCCGATAATCAATGCACTTTCTCAAGGAGCTGTCTTTCTTCCGAACAAACAATACGGGTGCTCCCCACGGGGATGAACTAGGCCGAATAAAGCCTTTCTCAAGCAAGTCTTTCAATTGCTCCTTCAACTCTTTCAATTTTGCGGGAGCCATTCTATAAGGAGGAATAGATATAGGCTTAGTGTCTGGCAACACATCAATAGCAAAGTCAATCTCCCGCTCGGGAGGGAGGCCTGGGAGCTCTTCCGGGAACACATCCGGAAATTCATTCACTACGGGAACTGACTGAAGAGTCGGCGGTTCAGCTTCTACATCTTGAACCCGAACTAGATGATAAATGTAACCTTTTGTGATCATTTTCCTTGCCTTTAGATAGGAAATAACCTACCCTTTGGTGACGCCATATTTCCTTTCCATTCTAAAACTGTTTCTCCCGGAAATTGGAAACGAACCATTTTCATTCTACAATCGACATTGGCATAGCAAGAAGCCAACCAATCCATGCCCATAATAACATCAAAATCCACCATTTTTAACTCATGCAAGTCAATCATAGTACGACGATCACAAATCATAATTACACAATTTCTATATACTCGGCTAGCTATTACCGATTCACCAACAGGTGTAGAAACCTCGAAAGGTTTGCTCGACTCCGGTTGGACTCTAAACCGACCCGCAATATACGGAGTAACATATGACAATATGGAGCCCAGATCTATCAAAGCATATACATCATGAGGAAATACCGATAATATACCTGTGACAACATCCGGAGAAGACTCAAGATCTTGGCGTCCAGCCAAAGCATAAATACAGTGCTGAGGACCACTAGAACTGGGGACTCTCCCTCTGCCTCTACCATGGCCGACTGGCGCATGTGAACCTGGCCCCATAGGGCGTATAGATGACGAAGATTTGGCTATCTACCCTGAAGGCTGGGTCCTACCTCTGCCACCAACTGAGGGGCAATCTCGCATAATATGGCCTGGCCAACCACATGAATAGCAAACCTCTGAACCCAATCGGCACTGACCCCAATGTAACTTCCTACACTGGGAACATCATGGTACGGGTGGCCTCGCCTGACCCGAATCACCTCTAAACTGAGATCCCGAAAAGCTCTGACTCGGCCCGGGATGAGTAGATCTATCAAATCTCTGGCCTGAAAATCGTGGAGGCGCACTAGTCATAGAATGGCCTGAATGCCTCGAAAATTGCTGTCTGTGCCCGCCTCTATACTCACTCATCGTACCCGAAGATCTAGCCCTCTTGTTATGCCCTCTATCATGCTCACGCTCACTTCTTTGTTATTGTAGGCTTTCTTCTAAATTCTGAGCATAGGCTTGGATGCGTGAAATGTCCATATTGTCCTGAAGGGATGCGGTCAAGTACCTATCCATCAAATGTGGCCCTAGGCCTTTCACAAATCGGTGCACTCGGTCACCCATATCCGCTACCATGGCCGAAGCATACCTGGCCAGAGAATTGAAGCGGAGACTATACTCGAGAGCACTCATGCTTCCTTGCCTCAAATTCAAGAACTTGTCGGCTCTAGCTCGCCGAACTTCTGGAGGCAAATAATGTCGGAGAAAAGCATCTACAAATTCTTGCCATACCGGGGGAGGCGCATTGGCTCCCCGAGAATCCATCCAAACCGTGTACCAATGAACCGCAACATCTCTCAATCTATAGGATGCTAAATCCACTGATTCAGTGTCTGAAGCATGTATCAACCGAGGTGTCCTCAACATACCATCGATAAAATTCTGAGGGTCCTCATCCGGCTTTGATCCAAAGAATTCCGGAGGGTTCAAACTAATGAAATCACGGGCCCTTGCACTAACGACTATCACCCCGCTCGTATTTTGCCGCCGAGTCCGGGCAAAAAGAACTAATTGAGTAAGCAAATGAATGAACTCTTTTACGTCTTGGCCTGAAGCATCCGGTGGAGGAGCCGGAGGTGCTGGAGCTGGGGCTGAGGCTCTCTCACACTCCTCTAAAATAGGTACTGAACAGGAGGACTGAGATTGAGCCACACTCTGGGACTCACTCTCCTCTACCACTGGTGGCGGTGCTCTTTCAGCCCGCTTTTCTGCCACTGTTTTGCCCTTTTGGGCTGCCGTAGCCTTTCTTATTACAGGCATTTCTGAAATACACAACACACGGTTAAGGGACAAGAAGTTCTTATATCATAGCTCTATCGCACGATTCTTATGAAGAAAGAAGGTCATTCATTCCTAAAATGCTTCCGCGACCCTCTTGTTTATAAGTGCGCGCAACACACCCATAACCAAGACTCTACCGGACACGGCTTGTAGGCACACCTAGGACCGAATCGCTCGATACCCACTTTTGTCACGACCCAACCGGAGGGCCGCGACGGGCACCCGGTGCTAGCCCACCCGGGCACCTCTTAACATACTTTCACATCACATCTAGGTGAGCCACATAGTTAAATCATACTTTTCATTTATCATCATTCTAATCTCATTGGGCGACGATTCATTTATATCAACATTAACAACTATGCCCAAATAAATGTACATAAGCCGACGAGGCTTAACAAAATAATATCCAAAATATAGGCCGACAAGGCCAAGTACATCTTCCCATATACACATGTCTACGAGCCTCTAAGAAGAATACGCCATATCATATAGGCGGGACAGGACCCTGCCGTGCCCATAAATATATACACAAAAGAATCAATACCAAAAGATGTAGCTCCGAATGAAATGGAGCTCCGCTATGTAGTCCCCGAATAATAAGGCTATGGATCAAGTCCGTCTCTCCCCGGCCACTCCGGGCACGACGCGCGTCCACAAACAAAAAGACGTCGCACGAAGAATGTACTGAGTATGTAAAGCATGATCAACATCAATATGAAAGCATAATAGACAACATATGAAATATCATAGGATGGGAGATTATAGTATCATTGTCACAGCACTTGCTTTTCATGGGGAGATTCCATTTCTATTGCGTATCCGTGTACATACATCCATATCCGTATCTGTACTCATTTACCCTTTGTATCCATTTTCATATTCGTATTCACATTTACATTCATACTCATATTCATATCATTTACATATCATACACATTGCATATACATAGCCTTTACATAGCATTTATATAGCATACCCGACCACGAAGGTTCGGTGTTCACATACCTGGCCCTACCAAGGCTTAGTGTCATACATACCTGGCCCTACCAAGGCTCAGGGTTATCCGTACTCAACTGCAGTGGTGCGCGCGCATCATATATATATATATATATATACACATATTCACTATATTTTACTCGGCCATATAAGCTTGGGGTTTCATAATAGCCATACATAGGCACATATACATATAAGCATCTTTAGCATTATTACTAACGTCGTTCATTACATCTATCCTTAAAGGATTACTCATCATTTAAGGAACTTAGTACAATCATTTCATATCGAGAATCATAAGCTTAATAGCTTTTAGAGATAGGATCATTGGAGAATATCGTAAGCTCATAGAAGGATAGATATTTGGCCACGAACAATGACTTATGAAAGAAGGGTTAGCTTTACATACCTTTCCATTCAACTATTCTATCACTTGCACGTTCTTCTTCAATGCTCACGTCTCTACCTTCATTAGAGTTATACTATCATTAGAAAATCGATAGCTTAGCATACTTGACTAAAGCTAGAGAAAATTGGACAACATCTCCTTTATTTATGCGACTTCCTCCATATCATATATCAACTCCCAAAAATCAATTCTAACATTCACAACATCATAACAATAGCCTTTATTTACCTACATTGTCCTTACTTTTCAATTCATCAATCATCCACATTCATGGTCATATCACACGATTACGTTCATTCATATACAATGTCTATTCCATTTTCTCAATATCATTTATAACATGATTATAATCATAATGTATCAAGAATCATAACTCAATCTAAATATTTACTCAAAAGTGACACTATTCCTACATTCATGACCCATTTCCTATTTCCTTATATAATCCAAGTGTTTCAAATTTCATATACTTTAAACAACATGGAAATACTATAAAACTTACCTTAGATGGTGTAGGAATGAACCTTGGGTGCAAACACTTCACTTCAGCAAAACCCTAGTTTCACCTTCACTTGGATTTCTTGTTTTGGATGAACTTTAATCGGTTTCTTACACTTGATTCACTTAGTTTGATGTAGATGATCACTAATATCTCTTGAATTTGTGTGGGAGAAGTGTTCTAGAGATTTCTAGAGCGAGGGAGTGAAAATGGAAATGAAATAATGAACTTGGTCCCCTTTTTAATAACTCAAAAATCTGATCTGTCGGGAAATTATATGGACACTTATACGGTCCGTATAAGTGACCGTGAAATGGACCCTTCAGCCTCTCGTCTCTGTGACCATTATACGGTCGATTATACGGTCCGTATAAGTGATCGTATAATCCCATCGGAGGGACCTTCACCGTGACGGTTCTCATGGTCCATTATACCGACCGTATAATCGACCGTATAACCCATCAGTTCACTGATCTTATTCTCGTCACTTTGTTTGATCCCCAATCCTTATGGAACCTTCTTTAACACTTATTTATCACCTCATTAACAATCTAAGGGACGTTATAACTCTTCTCCAAATCATCATTAAGCCATCATTAACTCATTACTCATAAATCTCTTCCGATACTTGTCGTACGCCTTGTCTTCTCTTGGCATACTTTCTACCCCTTACTTCGAATACCTTTAATATCTTAATTAGGGTCATCAAATGCCATTCCTTACTTATCAAACTACCATATACTTCGTGCTCTTCGTTAGCCTATTCACCGTCCATCAACGGAAAATTTTTTGAGGTGTAACATTAAGTCCCTGGAAACAGAGGACCATCTAAAACATTTGCAGGAAACCTTTGACATACTTCACAAATACAGCATGAAGTTGAATCCGAAAAAGTGTGCCTTCAGAGTAGGCTCGGGAAAGTTCTTGGGCTTCATAGTGTCAAATCGAGGAATATAGATCAACCCGAAAAAAATTAAAGCCATCGAATACATCGAAGTGGTTGATAGCGTGAAAGTGGTGCAAAGGTTAACCAGGAGGATTGTAGCTTTGAGTAGGTTTTTCTCTCGATCTTCGGATAAAAGTCATCGGTTCTTTTCATTGTTGAAAAAGAAGAATGACTTCGTGTGGACACCGAAGTGTTAACAAGCTTTGGAAGAGTTGAAGCAATACCTGTCGAGCCCACTTTTTCTGCATACACCGAAGGTGAACGAATAGTTATTTTTGTACCTGGCAGTATTCGAGGTTGCGGTAAGTGGCATTTTGGTTCGAGAAGAAGAAGGTACGCAATTTCCAATTTATTACATAAGCAGAACTTTGGGGAGTGCATAAATGCGATATCCTAATTTGGAAAAATTGGCTCTAGCTTTGTTAAGTGCATCTAGAAAGTTGAAACCTTATTTCCAATGTCATCCTATATGCGTAGTAACCTCATACCCGTTAAAAAATGTCGTGCATAAGCCGGAATTATCTGGTAGGTTAGCAAAATGAGCAGTAGAAATTAGTGGTTATGAGATTGATTATAAACCCAGAACGACTATAAAGTCTCAAATTTTAGAAGACTTCACACCCTCAATAGTTCCCGAGGTGGAAAAAGAACTTTTGTTAGCCTCGGGAAAAACTTCGGGGGTCTAGACCTTGTACACGGATGGAGCATCGAACGTGAAAAGGTCCGGACTGGGAATCGTACTTAAGGCTCCTGCAGTCAATATTATTCAGTAATCAATACGGATTTTAAAATTGACTAACAATGAAGCCAAGTATGAGGCTATGATTGCAGGTTTAGAGCTGGCCAGAAGTTTTGGAGCTGAAGTCATCGAAGCAAAATGTGACTCGCTTCTAGTCATGAACCAAGTTAACAGGGTTTTTGAAGTAAATGATGAAAGGATGCAGAGGTACTTGGAAAAAATCCAAGTGATTTTATATCGATTCAAGGAATGGACCATGCAGCATGTACCGAGAGGATAGAATAATAAGGCAGATGCATTGGCCAATTTGTGTTTATCAATATGAGCGGAGGAATTTAACTCCAGTACAGTCGTTCAACTGATGAACTCTGCAGTAGAAAACGGCCAGGCCGAGGTAAACACAGCAAGTTTCACTTGGGATTGGCGCAATAAGTGTATAAACTATCTTCAAGATAGTAAGTCGCCAATGGACCCTAAGGAGTCTAGAGCTCTTCGGACCAAAGCGATGAGATTTTGCTTGATCGATGGCCAATTATATCGTCAATCTTTCTACGGCCCTTTGGCTAGATACTTGGGGCCTGGAGAAACAAATTGTGATACGCGAAGTCCACGAGTGGACTTGTGGCAATCATTCAGGGGCAGAGTCGTTGGTCCGGAAGTTGATCAGGATCGGTTATTACTGGAACCAGATGGAAGAACATACAAAGAATTTCATCCGAAAGTGCGACGAGTGTCAGAGGTATGCACCGATGATACACCAACCGGGCGAATTGATGCATTCGGTCCTATCTCCATGGCCATTCATGAAATAAGGAATGGATATAGTCGGACCTTTGCCTTGGGCTCCTGGTAAGGTACGGTTCATTTTATTTGTGACCCATCATTTTTTCTAAACGGGTTAAAGCGCGAACCTTTGAGAAAGTCGAGAAAATGAGGGTCGATTAACTTCATTCGGGATCACACCATCGTGCTGTTCCCAGTATTCTACACCGAGATAACGTGCGATAACGGCTGACATTTCATTGATAATAAGGTTAATAATTTCCTCAAAAGCTTGAGAATTAAGATATTATCAACCCCGTATCATCCAAGTGCGAATGGGCAAGCGGAGTCAACAAATAAGACCATTATTCAAAATCTAAGGAAGCGGTTCAAAGCACAAGTGTTAGAAAGTTTTGTTGGAAGTACTTTGGGCGTATAGAACGACCTCAAAGTCGAGCACTAGTGAAACACCGTTTTCTCTATTTAGGGCCGGGGGCCTTAATTT
>NC_081344.1:56495219-56509241 GCF_029784015.1 Lycium ferocissimum
ACGCCATGCCTTTCTATATATAAGTTCTTTATTACGCTAGTTGTTGATTGATTATGGTTAACAGGTGTGTATACAAGTGTCCAGCTCGGGCACTAGTCACGGCCTACGGGATTGGGTCGTGACATAAGTAAAAATGGATAGAGGGATTACTATGTTAAGAAAATAGTTCTGGATCCTTCCAAAAATTGGTTCAAGTTGTGAGAATTACCTAAATCTATTTAAGGAGACTACAAAAACAGATTTTGTAGGCGTTTGGACATGCGATTTGAAACCATGGTTTGAAATCATGAGATGAAATCTGCGTTTGGACATGCATTTCATCTCATGGTTTCAAACCATGGTTGAAATCCCAAATCATCCAAAAAGACATGATTTGGGGTTTCAAACTATGGTTTCAAATTTTTTAAATATAAAACTTGACCCACAAGTTTATATTTTGTAAATAAAAAAAAAGACCCTAAGTTGGTAGATATTTTTAACAATTACTCCCACCAACCATTACCAACCTTTATTTATGTCTACTATGTGCGAGGATTATATTAAAGAGTAGTTACATTACTACTCATGTTAAATTTTCTTTTTTATTGAACTAAAGTTTGATCAATTGATGTTGTCTTTTTTAGAAAAGCCTTCTAGTAGCGTATTAATTTTGTTATGAACTATGACTTGCTCATTTGGTAATATTGTATAAGAATTAAGAATATTTTGATAGTTTTCCCAACTTGTAGCGTTTTTATGTCTATAAAAAAAATACAACTTAAGAAATCCAAATTGCATGTCCAAATATGGTTTCAAACCATGTCCAAACGGCTCCAATTGTTTTTGAGAAATGTGGGATTCAAACGGGACAATGGTAATATTGTTGGTTCAATTTATAATACATTCTAGAACCACGTAAAGTCTCATTTGTCTCTCTAGCTCCCCAAAGAGTAGTTAGTGATACGCAACCCGTATTTATAAATAGATTTATTCCCAAGTATAGTCTACTCACATGCCAAAAAAGTTTGTGGATTTTTTTCTAGTCTCTGTTTACCTCACTTCTTCCTCTCTGATCATTTCGATCTTAAAAGAAAGGCTTTGATTTTCTTTCAGTTGTACATATATAGTCACACGAAGAAGTCGCCCTTACTTGTACGTACGTAACAGCTAATATCACATATAGCCTTATGGTTCTAATTTTAGCTTTCATAGCACATGACAAATTAAATCTAGTTGGCACTTAGCTTTCAATTGGAAGCTTCACCTCCTATATTACCCCATGCATCTTAATGGAGTAGTAGTTTTATCGTCCCTAGAAAAATGGATACTGTGTATTCTTGACCCTCGACCTGTTTTTGGCACAATAGCTTCCTTGGTTTTTGTTCTGCTTTTTGGGTTTCCCAAAAATTGACCTTTACTTTGTCATTTCATATCTTGATTTACTTGGGGAGTATTAGGCAAATTGTAGCTTGTTGTATGAGCTAGCTGTGAGATAGATAGGTACTTATTCTAGCATTTAAAATGGGAAAGCTCAGCATTGGGAGGATTTTAGACAGTTTTGGTGGTTCATCTGGATCATCAGCATCTTGTCTTTGCGTCAATAACTTTGGAAGAGAGCATGATCATGATGACATAGAAAGTAAGCCACTAATGAATGACCATGTGATGAGACTCAAGGATGTTATTTCAGGGCCTCCAACTCTAGCATTCCAGTTGAAGCCCAAGGCAAGTTCTTCAATATTAGAGCATATACACTTTGTATTTCATCTTAATTTCCCTGTTTCTGTAAAATGGAAAAAGTACTTGATAGTTTCATGCTTTCAAATTAATGGTGTAGACGGTGGTGTTAAGAGTCTCTATGCACTGCAATGGCTGCGCAAGGAAAGTTGAGAAACATATCTCCAAAATGGAAGGTATGTCATGTCTCCGGTTCTCTAGTCTTTTCTACTCCTCAATTTCTCCTCAATTTAAGTGTTTTAGTTTGATCAAGCATAAAGTTTAAAGCATAGAAAGAGACTTTTGAATTTTGTGATTCTAAATTGAAGATGTGTTTAATATACTCAGAAATGGATCCAGGAGTTAAACTTGATGGGTTCAATCTTAGCATTGAACCTATTATATTTTAAAGTTATGGGTTCATGTTGCTATTTATTGAAATTTTAGTCAATTGTTTACACATAAATTTATACCCCACCCGAAAGTTAAGTGTTCAATTGAACCCATAGATAGAGTGCTATATCCGTCTCTGAATATATTAAAATGTCCTTTGAATCTTGTGATTTAAACTTGTCATGTAATGTTTGAATTGTCAAATTACCAAATGTAAAAAGAGATAATCTCTTTAAAAAACCGGAAAAAAGTAAGTCAATTAAATTATTAATAATGTAAATGGAAGGCGTATCCGATTAACAGTTGTAATTTGTGTTTTAGAGAGAAGAACATATCTCCCAAAAATTTTACTTATTGGAACATAAAATTACTCTTGCCCTCAGAAGAACTGCATGTTGCAGAGCTTACAAGATTTTACAGACAATATTTTGAAAATGAACGTATCTAGAAATAGAGTAAATTTCTCAAAAAGTCAATCGACTATAAAGAATTATGTAGCAAAGTAACTCAACTTAGTTATAATTCAATACTCTAATTCCTCAGTCTCAAATTATTTATCGTTTTTTTTATTTTACACGCTCCTTAAGAAATACTCCCTTTGTCCTAAAATGATTGTCCTCCGTTCTTTTTTAGTCTGTCCCAAAAAGATTGTCACCTTTTTATATTTAGAAACAATTTAACTTTGCGAGATGATTTACATCCATACAAATATCTAAAGCTTGTTTTGGACCACACATTTCAAAAGTCTTCCTTTATTTCTTAAACTTTGTAACACTACTTGAAATGAGTCTCAATCTTTTTGGAGGAAATAATAATTAGGAGAGTTATTTGACTAATTTTACCCTTATTTATGTCTGAGTTATAATCTCTCTCTATTAAATGTTTACTCTATTTATTTATCATCTCTATTAATGACAAAATTCTACGAAGGATAAAATGGGAAAAAAATAATTAATTGTGCATTAAACTTCTAAAATGATAAATAATTTGAGATAACTATTTTAGTAACCACGATAACTAATTTGATACGGCGGGAATATTAAAGAAGACATATCAAAGACCCGACACCCACCAACAAATCAAAATGGTTCTTCATTTGTAAGCCCTATTTCCCCTCTTCATACTCTACGGCCTACGCTTCTTTAAATTAAATATTCAAAATGCATGCCACTTTTCGAAATGTCATTATTTTTGCTGCAACTTTTGGATGTAGGTCCTGTCTCATTTTGTTTGTTCAGAATTTCTCCATAGATCCTAAAATCGGATCGCCTCGAAAAGAATAAATTAAAGCAAAGGAAATACATAATAGCATGGTTGAGTAATTTTGTAATAGAAAAGTCATAAGTTGAGTGATTTTATCGATACAAAAGTCAATTGATTAACTTCGCTACATAATTTCTTATAGTTCGACTAACCTTCTAAGAAATTTACTCCTAGAAATGTTGTACTTCTGTTAATGCTTGTAAACCACTTTTTAAAACTTAGTAAAACATCAATGCTCGGTGCTAAATATTTTATTTAGGCAACATCTATTCATGACCGTCCATAATGACGCACAACCCACTGGGGCCCCCGGACAATTGATTACAATATCATGGGCATGCTTTCATATGTATCACATAGCATCAAGATTTAGGATGTACAACAACCCATGTTACATGAAAAGAAATTAGGTCACGTTTTCTATTTCCTTTTTTCTCCAAAAGAAATTAGATCATGGTCCATATATAAGAAGACACATTAAAATCAGGTTGTCATATTTTGATTTGTTTAATAATACTTAAAATGTTAGTAGTTGTTTTCATGTATTAAAGTGATTGTCTTGGAATATTCCAGGGGTGACTTCCTATCAAGTGGAACTGGAAACCAAGATGGTGGTGGTCATTGGAGACATTGTTCCATGCGAAGTATTGGAGAGTGTTTCCAAAGTCAAAAATGCTGAGCTCTGGACCACTCCTTCACTACTATAATGTCCTTTTTTTTCTTCTTTTTTTTCTTTTCCCACCTGACGTGAGACAAACCCCATGTGGCATCCAACTATATCTCCACCAAAGGCCCAATCTGGAGAAAGCTTCTTTTCCTCATCTAGGACTTTCCAATTATACTCTTTTGATCCTTCAATATGTGCCTATAAATGCTATGGACTGAAAACAAATGGTAGAACCGACCCTCCCCACAAAAATGGTGCTATACTTTCACATGTATGTATGTATGTTTCTTCAGCATAAGAATGATGAATATGTACATCTGAAGCTATCAATGATGCCTTCTCTTTTCCCCTTTTCTTTTGAGCAATAGCGTACGTGCTTCGACAACATATTCCAATAAGATGTCATACGAGAGTTTGGATGTTCCAGATATACTTGTTTAACCTAAAATATGTGTTGAAGATTAACAGGTTGAAGTTATAAAAGGGAAAAGGGTCAAATTCCCCCCTCAACTATCGAAAATGGAGCAATTATACCCTTCGTGTGCAAACGGGACCAAATTTACACACGACGGGTAAAATATGGGCTACTTATACCCCTTTAGGACTTTAGCATTATTCCTCATCCTTCAATCCTCTACGTCAATTCAAGAATTTCTACTTCCTATTGGGTTTGAGTTCTTGTGGTAGTAGAAATAAAATAGTGTCAAATTTATCATTGTGAAGGACTTAGATCATTCTTCGGTACTCGTCAATGAGTACATGTTGAAGCTTGGTACTCCCTCCGTTCCAATTTAAGTGTCTTAATTCAAATGCCTTTTATATTAAAAAATAAATGGAGACTTTTAAATTTACCTTAAATTAAAGATGTGTGTCTAGTTTTTTAAATTTTGTGGTAATAAGTTGAAATTCAAAAAAACTTATTTAAATATAGAAAGGTTGCAACTTTTTTATGACATATCAAAAAGAAAAGGTAAGACACTAAAATTGGGAGGGAGTATTAAGATTGATATGTTTCACAAATATCAACAAATAAAGGAGAATAATAGAAAATTCAAAGAAAATTGAGAAAATTCAAATTGGGGAAAGAGGTCTGAGACAGAGATAGAGAGAGAATGCGACAGAGACAATATTAAGATGCAACTCAAAGATACCTTCTTCTTCTTCTTATTCTTTCCTTTTTGTGTTTTTTTTTTTTATTTATTGGAAAGAGAAAAATCAGTGTCTAAAAGCGTAAATTTTTTTCAAGAAATTCTGAAGGCATCAGTTAACAGACGCCTGAAAAGAAAAAGGGAAAAAAAGGCCTACTATATAGCGTAGAAACCAGAATCCATGGAAATATTTCGTCAGTAGCAATATCACAAAATCAGAACAAAACAACAACAGCAACAACATAGTCCCACAAGTAGGGTCTGGATAGGTAAAGTGTATGCAGACCTTACCCTACCTCGGGAGGTAAGGAATATCACAAAATCAAAATAGACAACAAAATATCACAAATAACAAAACATGTATAGAGTTCTATGCACATGACACAGCATTCTAAAGTATATCAAAAGTTTACCGTCTCAAACAGAAAAAGAAAAATAGAGTATAAAGTAGCTATTTCAATTTTGACCATAACCCTTTTTACAGGTACACAATTGAGACCACAATACAATTAAAGAGACATTTTTCACTCTCCATTCTGTCTGATCAAATGCGAAAAACATCTGTCTGGAATCGTTCATCATACAATTGCCAGTGCCCATACCTCTCAGTGTGAAATACTGACCCTGGGATGTAAAAGTTAGGCTTCTTCATGGTTTTCAACTTCTTCATATTCGATGAGGCGCTGGAAATTCCCCGGCCAGTAACATTTGCACACCCAGATAGATCCAGATACTCAAGGTTTGTACACCCTTCAGATATCAAAGTTAGACCTTTATTAGTCAACTTGGAGAACTGGAGTTCAAGTTGTAACAGTTGAGGCATAAATTTCGCAACAGCAGCAGCTTCCGAATCACCATCTTGAGGACAGGCATCCAGATACTCCCTGGGGACAACACGTACATGTTGTGATGGATCTAACCAGTTCATAAAATTTCGGCTCAGAATTTGCAAATTAGAGCAGTGCTGTCCTATTATAGACAGAGACTTGTGAGATATCTCATAGCAGAAGCTGATATCAAGTTCCCTGAGCAAGGGGCATTGAGAGGCAATATTACTCATGATTTCATCAGTTACATGTGGAGAGCTTTTGATAGAGAGAACTTGAAGCTTTGGGCACCTGGAAGAGTAGTTAAATCCATTATTTAACAGGCATCCAAAAAAAGCATAGAAAACCACAACAACAACAATAACAAACCCAGTATAATCCCACAGGTGGGGTCTGGGGAGGCAGTGTGTACGCAGACCTTACCCCTACCTGCTGTTTCCGATAGACCCTCGGCTCAAGGAGAGATGACAAAGAAGCAGTAATAACAAGCAATAACAGCAGCAAGATAATAAGATAAACGAAGCGAAAGAAACAATCAGGCAGTACTAGAGATATAAGGATAAGCAAACGCAAGAATAATACTAATACTCCTGGTATGGAACAAGCATAGAGAACTCTTTGATAAAATTACATTCTAGAAGAAGCAACATACGCGTCTATCTAGAACGGACAATAAATCTATGGTTAAGTGTTAAACTAATGCAATGCCAAAAAATTTGAAACAAAGACAAACAGTTTTACAATTTTAAAATTAATCAATAGAGCATGGGTCTTAATCTATTACTTCATGTTGGGTGAGATTACACCTGACACCCACGAGCATGAACCAATTCTTGAGCATATTGCCATCAAATCCTCTCTGTACATTGAATAACCAACAGGCTGGAAGAAAATTTCAGGTCTCAGCAGAAAACCTTTAAAACAAATTGTTTGGGTTCCATTTTTTTTTAATCAGTGCTCGTTTGGGTTCCATATTTAAGCAGGTTGAGGAAAAGAAAGATTAAAGGGAAAAGGGTCAAAAATGCCCCTCTACTTTGGGAAAATGGCTAGAAATATCCTCCATTACAAATTTGAGTAAAAAATACCCCTCCCGTCATTTAAGTTTTCAAATATACCCCTATCTTAACGGAAATCCCTAAAATAATACGATTTCATTTTTAAACGCGCTCCATTTAAACCCGATCCAACTATATAAAAAACTCATATGCGACCAACTTGTTCCCGAGTCCTACATCTAGAGCCACTAGGCAAGGAGCGAGTAACCCATATGCGTTTTTTATTTAGTTTAAATTTTTTAAAAATGAAATCGTGGCGTATGTTGAGAATTTCCATTAAGACAGGGATATATGTGAAAACTTTAATGACGAGAGGGGTATTTTTGACCCAAATTTGTAATGGATATTTTTAATCCTTTTCCCAAAGTAGAGGGGCAATTTTGACCCTTGTCCCAAGATTAAATGATGAAGTCCTTTTAAAACTTCCTGAAGCAACTAATGAAAAATAACTTAAGCTGAAAAACTTCCGAAGAGAATCACAATCTACAAGACCAGTGTTTTAAGAGGCGGGGGCGCGAGGCGAGCCGTTTTACGCAGCACGGGGCGAGGCGTAAACCTTGAGACATGGGGCGTAAGTCCCATAAATCTACGAGGCGTATGTCTCATGTTTCTTCAATTTTATAATTTTATTACTAAAAATAAGCATAAGTAAAATTTTCATAAAAAATATGCAAATAAATTCAAATAAATCACCAATAATATATAAAAATATATTACAATTATTATTTGAAAAAGGTAACAACATAAAGAATGATATAGCCTAGATAATCTTTAAAATGAAATCTTCATCCACTTCATCACCAATCGCCACATCTATTAGTCCTTCCCACCCTCAACTAATATTTGCGCGGATTTTTTTTTTATATATTTCAAAGAATGAGAAGGTTAAAAAGTGTAAGAGCAATAACAAAAAATGGATAAAATTTCTTTAGGAACATAGTGCTATGAAATATCTATCCTACCAATTTCACACATAATCATCTAAAAAGACTATTTATGACAGTGTTATTTTCTATGAGAGTTGCTTTCTTTTATTTATATATTTTAGGAAAAATCACTACACCATGAAAACCTGAAGTATAAATATCTTTACACCAATAATAAAATCATAATCTTAAAACGAAAAAAAAAAAAAAAAAATCAAATTTAATGCCCGGGCGTACGCTGTTATGCCCAGGGCTTACGCTTCTGCGCCCGAGACTTACGCCCCAAATTCTAGGGCGTACGCCCTATTGATCTATGCCTTTCATTTGTGCCCCGGAGCTTTTTTGGTACGCCCCGCCCTAAGACTCGCCCTGAAAATGCCTTTGAAAACACTGTA
Organism: Lycium ferocissimum; assembly: GCF_029784015.1. Classification (NCBI taxonomy): domain Eukaryota; kingdom Viridiplantae; phylum Streptophyta; class Magnoliopsida; order Solanales; family Solanaceae; genus Lycium; species Lycium ferocissimum. The sequence continues at coordinate 56,503,589 of NC_081344.1, forward strand.
CAAGACTACTGCAGCTACAACAAGAAGTTGGGATTAAATAATTGGATGAAGAAAAACCAAGAAGTTGCGATCGGCTACATGAATCTTCAATGCCCGTGTCACTCCATTTATGCCCGTCTCAGTCCAATATTACAAAAACTTAATTTGTCTAACACTAGAAGTTCTCAACAACTTCTACTAGCATATAAATCACTTGCCGGGATAAAGGGCTCCAAGCAAATATTGAACCTAAATTTAGATGTGCTAAATCTTAATTGATCTATATCGCCTATATAAATATTTTTCTTCCATTGGGCTTTCAAGACAACTTTACTCGTTGTGATTTTAGGTCTACCTCGTCCCTTTTATACTGCCTTCACTCTTTATAGTTTCATACTTATAGACCAATTCATCTGAATGCCGACGCAGGACATTAGTTACCAAACCATATCAGACGACCTTTTCTCAATTTATTCTGTGTGCTACTTTCGCCTCCAACTGAATGTTGTTTTTTAATCTTGTCTGATCTGTAACCTTTTAAAAAAAAAAAAAAAAATCTTGTCCGATCTTGTATGACGACATATTTATCTAAACATACGCATTTCTGCGACACTAATCTTGTGGACTTTAAAGGCCTATCATCCACTGCATACAACATAGTTCATCTTACTTACAATGTGCAAATTTGTACAAGAAAATAGAGAGGAAGAATATTATTATTTGACTCATCAGCAACCGTAAAACAATCAAAATCCATAGGTTACATGCCCAACTATGTTTTGGGGGGAATTCATACCTTGACTAGATAATTTTCCCCAATATGCTTTATCCTACTTGCTATTGAACTCGAAACTACTTTTCTGGCTTTCATTGTATTAAATTTTACTAAATGTTAGAATCCTTGCTAGGTAAAATTTGGAAATCCAGATTTAGGTGGATAATGTTCCATAAAATTTTAATGTTGGTCCTCAAATGTAGTTCAGTTGGTGCAGTCTTAGTATATCTAACCTTGAGGGCTATGGTATGCCAATTTAGTACTTGAGCTATTTTTGAGAAAAAAATTCAGACAAATAAAGAAGCTTAGTACTTGAGCTATTACAGTTGTCTAAATCAAAAAGAACTTTAATAACCATAACAGCTTCTATGCTGTCTGCCCCCTTCCTCCATTGCTTCTCCCAAATGCCTAGAGACCTCTTACAACAATGTCATAAAGAACATGACTGTTCCAGACCTTCACAAATTTTGCTGGCAGTAGTATGAAAGGATAAACTAGGCAAGGCATGGTGTAGCGTAAGGTTTAATTGGCTTCATAGAGGAGCTATAGATGAGGAAGTAGGTTAAGCATGGCGGAAACTACTAGTGTTGTACACTTCCATTTAAAGCTGAAGTTATTACTAGAATACCAAGCTAGCTGGATCTCATAACTTTAAATCAATATAGTTGGGAGGGGGATCAAGTGAAACTTAACCTGATTCTCAAAACCTATTATCCTATGTTCTGGATGATTTCAATTTCATCAGACTGGATCAAATGATTCGCTCAATTCTCCATCTTAGCGAAACAAGAACTATAACAAAAGTGATTGTCTAGGGCTGAAATAGAAGTTACTATTTTATAATAAGACTGGATAGAAGTCTAATCAAACATAACATATATGACCGCATTCCAATTTCAAAATATATATATATATATATATATATATATATACTCGGGACATTGTTGAATGAATTTACTTCGGTTTGATTTCCTGAAACACAAGCGGATCGGAACAATAGAACTAATAATAGAATAAACAGAGACAAAAGCAAATATTGGAGAACTTCGGAAAGGAGAATAAGCCTCTCTTCCCCCTATCGCTACATAAAAAGTACTGTAACAATAATTTAAAGGGCATACTAATAAATCCCGGTCAAAGATTTTCTTGTTTGACTATCGCAAAAACAAAAAGTATCACATAAATTGAGTCAAAGGGAATACTATTTATTGTTTCTGCCTTAATGGGTGTCTGCTTCCGATCTATTAATGTTAATTTGAAACTCAAAATCTTTTTTTTTTTTTCTGTTTTTGGCTGAGCAGATATTCTTTATGGCAGAAAAAGAGATGGAGTACAGAGTTGAAATGTTTAACAAGTAGGTACCTTTTTAGCTTTCTTGAATGTTTGAGAATATACCCATTTGTGTGAGTTTGCTTAGACAATCAAATTGTATAACGATGATTGGTCAATGTGCAGTAATGTACATTGAACAATTAGAGGTCGTTTGGTAGGGTGTATAAGAATAGTACTCAATAGGGTGTATTAGTAATGCTAGTGTATATGTGTGTATATATATATATGTGTGTGTGTGTGTGTGTGTGTGTGTGTGTGCGTGTGTCACCACATTCCGCCGATTCTTGAATTTTCTGTTGTAGGTCTCACGTAAGCCTCAATTTGAAGAGACCACTAAATACTTCAAACAGCATCCAGTGACGTTGAGGAACCATTTATCGTCTCCTCTATTATTTGACAACACAAAAACCACCCCCTGTCCATCCAACCCAAAACCAAAAAGCAATAAATAAAGAAATGGAAAAGAAAAAAGAAGAAAAAGTGGAGGTGCGTCTATTATCTTAAACTTCAAATTTGGTACTGGTCATGGACCATTCCAGCAGCACATACGGCAAAAACCCCCCAACAACGGCAATTGACTGTTTAAAGACATTGCATTCCTTTGTTCCTGAATTACTATCTCTTGAACATTGTTGAATTTCCTGGAATATTCAGTAGTGGTTGTGAACTAAAATGTTGGAGGTTTTCTGACTTATGGTATTCTTGCACTGACAGAGTTAAGGAAAAGCCTGAACCTCAAAACCAATTCAAAGACAACCAAACAACTGCTGGCTTTTGGGTGACCACCAATACCAACGTGGTGTCATTGTTGGGAGGAAATAAAAAACTGAACTGAATACAATGGATCTTAGTTAAAGGCACTTTCTGCTCTAAGATGAAACTAGCAATGCTAATAAGATTTTCCAATAAGCCTGTAACTACAATGCAACAAACCTTTTTAATCATATGCCAATGTCAAGTCGAACGAGTAATGCAGATTACCCAATTTAAATTGAAGCAAATGAGAAAGCACATGTCGCATGGGGGGCCACAAACCATATTGCATCATCTATGCAGGGAGACATAGTGCCTTTTACCACCTCCATACAACATCTTGCACGGCTACAACCTCAACGCGGAAAGTGTGATAACGCCAATATCTATTAGGGTTTAAGTGCAAACCATAATTTTTACACGCTCTTAAATGAGGAAAGGTGCAAGGGAAAGAGAACGTTAAAAAGTACCTTTTTTTTATAATTGGTGGTGTCGGGGCCAACTTGAGCTACCTCCATCAATCAAAAATTGTGTAACTCTGTACACCAAGACTTAAACATATCGAAAGAAATCTAACTTTTTTTTTTTTTTTTTTTTTTTTGCCTCTGTTGTAGCTTGAACCCTAGTCCCAGATAGTTTTCACCCACTTTATTGACGGTTAGGCCACACCTCTAGGTGTAAGAAAATAATAAAAAATATTTGCAATGCAAGGAATTGAATGTATTAGTTGCTACGGAAATGCCATGAAAGGATAATTTAATGATTAAGAATGGATAAGAAATTCAGTATAAGCATGCTCGTCAATAAATCTGAAATAAACCAAACTTAATGTCGACTCTTCGAGAGGGAGCACATAAGCATCTGGGCATTGACCTTAACTTGTGAGGTGAGCCGCCCACGCTAGGTTGCACCTAAGTTGATCTAAGCTCATCTCAATCACACCTTCATCAATACTTAGGGAACCTAATTAAAAGTTGATTTTGCATTCAAATAATCGGAGCATTCTAAGTGGGAAAGGCAATCCACATATAAACCACTCCCAAAATAGCAAACACAGCAGTGGAATGCATCCCGCGATAAAACAGAACCACGTCCTATAATCTCAAAGTTATCCAAGAGTGGATATTCTACAAAGAAGACCAGACGCAAAATATCTGTCTGTTACAAATTCTCCTTTAGGCTAAAATCCTAAGCGTATTCTGGTGCTGCCAATGTTCTCAGCTCCATAAACCAATTTCTCCACCGTATGACGAAATCGTGTAACATATAATGCAAAAGATTCGTCTTCGAAGTTAAACTTCTTATGACATTCATCTAATTAAGTACTTCTATAGCAGTTACTTAAAAAACAAGCCATTCAAAATGGATGCGTTGAACCTTCGGAATTGAGAAAAAGGAAATCCATTTTAAGCTACTCAGATACCGATACAAAGCAACAGAATCAGTCAATCAACAATTAAAATTCTTTTATTTATTTAAAATTTAAGCATGGGTTCATCCATAGTAAACGACTTCTCAACTACAACAAACAACAACAACATGCCTAGCGTAATCCCACAAAGTGGGGTCTGGGGAAAGTAGAGTGTACGCAGACCTTATCTAAATATATTTTCCAGTAAAATTGACATCTTAAAAAATATTTGGAGGAAAATATTTTATTTATAAACTCAATTATGTTTTGAATGCTCTCTACAATCTCCACAATATGAAAATAGCTAGCAACACCCCTATTTATAATACTCCCTCTGTTTCAACTTGGTTGTCTAGTTTAGACTTGATACGGAGTTTAAAAAAGTAAGGAAGACTTTTGAATCTTGGGGTTGTTAACGACGGATATGTATGATGTACCAAAATGTCCTTTAATCTTGTAATCTTAAACATGGCAGGTGGAAAGTTAACAGACTCCAAAGGAAAGTAAGCAAGCAAATTGAAACGGAGGGAGTTGTACGAAACTTAATTTGACCAAAAAAAAAATATTCCTATATAAATTCAAACTAGACATGAATTAAAATACCAAATCCTAATTAATTTTGATCAACTATTTTCCAAGAGTATTTATTCAAGAAGTTGTGGAATAAATAGCACCAGAGAGAGATATAGATCACTTTGAATTTTTGTTCACCTTTGAGCAACGATAGAGAGGGAATAATCGGAGCAGTGTCTAACACGTATAGTATGAAGAGATCCATCACTCCAAAGGACAACACATCGAAGCATACAATCAATCTTACGCTCAAACTCAGGTGTCCAATAACGAGGCAACTCAGTCACCGAATCAAATTGAGTTTCCACATCGAAGAGAGTGTTGAGGTAGGGATCCTTACAAGCTTGGAACCATGATTTGCAGACAAACATGGGTCCAACCCATCTTTCAGGGAGAGATAGGCGTGAGAGGATGTTGATGAGACACACTTGGGTTAATTCGGACCACTTTCCTGACTCTGCTTTATCTTCCATTTCCATACTTTTTCGTGTTATCGTTTGAACAAGATTTTAAAAGGTGCAATTTGTGTTGTGTATCCCATGTATCTAATTGGAAAAGGGTCAAAAATATCCTTTAAACTATTCCAAATAGATCATATTTACCATTCGTCGTCGTCCCCGGACTCCCCGTTGCGTTTATTTGCACAAAAATTCCAATGAGTCAAATAAGCTCAAAAATATCAGCCCCGCCCCCCCCCCCCCCCCACGCACCAATCCCCCCATAGTATCTACAAACACTATTGGATACTATTTTTTACTTACATCTTTGAATATATAAAAAATAAGTAAGAAAATCGACATCACCTTTTATTGAAAAAAATATTTTACTCC
>NC_081344.1:56509341-56557880 GCF_029784015.1 Lycium ferocissimum
CAAGAAATATAATTCTACATTATTGAGCTACTGTTACCAAAGAGTCCTTCCATCACTTTGTGACTATGAAAATAGCAAAATTCTTTTAGAGCCTGTTTGGAAAGCCACCTGGTAATTGGAATTGGTGTAATTACTACCCTAGTAATTACACAGATTTTCTAGTAATTATACAAAACATCAGGAATTACAATGACACATTTGTTTGTCATAATGTAATTACAATGTAATTACAAGCGTGTCGTTTGTTGGTTGCACAAGTGTAATTACACGCTTAATTTAATTTAAAATAAAATTTAATTATAAAAAATTAAATTAATATTTAAAAAATATGTGCCTTTATAAATGATATTAAATTAGTTATTTAATAATACATTGTTTCTTGTGTAAATATGTTAATTAATAATCATATATTTGTAACTAATATTGTAAAAAATAATTGATATATAATTCAAATGAATAATATTTTAATTTTAATTGATTATAAAAATTAAAAGCATACCTTTTCTATGAGAACATCATGGTATCGATGTTTAACAAAAAAAAGACTATATATAAATATAATGCCATAACACTATTCAAATGTTTGACAATAATTCTATCAACCGTAAGTGAAAAATAAACAACATGCAATGTGAAATAACAAGTCAATAGTAACTAAAGCAAATATGTTAAAATCGAAAACATAATCTAAATTCAAAATCCGAAAGAATATTTTTAATATAATACTCTTATGTCAAATTCTAACGTTACATAAGTAAGTTTCAACGTAACATAAATAAATACTCCTGTAATTCAAAAGAAAAAGAAAGGAAAAATATAAGTCAATAACCTCATTTACAACGAAATTCTACTTTAATAACGTCACTTTTTATATGCCAAGTTTGCTAATGACTCATTCTTTCTAATATTAAGAGATGTAGTTTCAAAAATTATAATATTAACAATAAATTATGCTAAATGAATAAAATAAAAAAAACTAAAAAAAAAAAATACGAGCAATTACAATAATCACAAGAAATAAAGGTTGGGAAAATGAGAAGAAAAGGAAATGAAATATAAATTTATAAAAATAAAAAAATATATTTTAAAAAAATACAAATAATTAAAAAGTAAAAATAAAAATAAATTAAATAATAAAATAAAAAATAAATTAGAAAGAAAATAAATTAAAATAAAAAATTAAATAATATAAATAAAAAATAAATTAAAAAAGAAAAGAAATTAAAATAAAATTAAAAAGAAGTAAAAAGTAACCCCTGTAATTACAGTAGGTGTAATTACATCCAATTCTCACCCCCCCCCCCTCTGAGCGGGGGAAGAGTGTAATACACCCTCTCAATTACACCTAATTTTCACCTAACTGTAATTCTACGGTCAAATAAATAAATCAACCGTAATTACACCCAATTACACTCAATTCCAATTACCCGGTGGCTTCCAAACAAAGCCCTTGCAGCACTTCTTTCTATTATTCTATAATCAATAGCGAAGTCAAGCACTCCAAGTCCTTTAATTGGTGCGAGCAAATCTTGAATGTGTGTTTGAGTTGCTTTTAACGTGCTTGAAAAATTTAAGATTAAAGTATAGAGTTTAAGGCAATTCAGCAAGAGAAGTTGGAAAATGTCATGACGCAATTTCTGACCGAGCTGTAATTGACACTCAATTCTGAGGGGCGGTAAAATTAGCCCTAAAAATGTGATCCCCGAATTAACTCATTCTATTTTGACCTGTCTAATTCAGCTCAAATAAAAATTGAGTTTGATTTGAGCCAAATATTCGGACCAAATTGACTCATGAGAACTATACATTGTGAAATCATTTTAAAAGACTTTTTTGGATATAATAAAGAAAAAAATATTAGATAATTGAACAAATTATTAAAAAAAAAAAAAAAAAAAAAAAAGAAGAAGTAATCTAGAAACTATGTAAGAATTTAGTGAGTTGGACATTGACCCATTATTCGGTCCATCTTGAGTAATCCTTGAACTGGTCATTGACCCCATCCGTTTATTAACTCGGTCAAAAGTCCTTTGATGAAACAACTTAGTTATGTATAGATTGTATAAAATTTCAAGAAATCACATGGATGGCAATAGCTGTAACAACGAAATCTTTTCCACCCCATTGTAACTTATAGGAGTCTAGATTTCAGACCTTAAGTGGAGCCCAAAATATAAGTGCTATAACAAAAATATTGTATCTATATGCTTATACGATTTGATTTTTTTTTTTTAATTGGCTGCCAATTTTGTGTTGATTGGTAGGTAGTAAGTATTTCATTTAATGGGGATACATTCCTAGCAGAATTTGATTAATTAGTCTATCATTTTCACTTGTGGTCCCTTAATTTGGCTGATAATATCACTACAAGAAAAAAAGACCTTTACCGAGAAAAAATCCGATCGTTGGAAGTCTTATTCCGATAGCTATTTGTCAATGACCGCGAAAAATCTGATCATCGCCGGTTGGTAAAAGCGTCAACGTTAAAATCCATAACAAGAAATCCGCTCGTTATAACTTCTTTCAACGAACAAATTTTCTCCACTGATTATCATTTCGGTCGCTAAAAACATTTAATCGTTGCAACAAATCCAATCATTAAAAGTGATTTTAAAAACAGAATTGCACCTCTAATTGTCTGTTAACTTTCAACAACAGCGAAGAGTAGCAAACTAAATAGCGACCATACTTTCATTTCCATTCAAATAACACGTCTAAAACACACAATATAATGAATATTCACATAAAATTTAATAGATAATTACAGAGAACTACACATATTACAAAAAACATACTTATACAGATGGTACGACATTATATTTGTCAACTCATAACAAAAGAGAACATGGAATTGTAACATGTATAAATAAGAACATCTTTAATAAACTCCTAATAACACAGGAAGTTGGTCTCTCTTTGTGCTTCAACTTCTTCTTGCTTTGCACTTCCTTCCCTTAGTAAAAATCTTGATCTGTTAAAAAGGACAATGTTAAAAAATGTTTTGTAGAACCATCGAGTCCCAATCATAGAAACAAGCTTGCAGTTTAGAACCAACACATTCACTTAGCACATGGAGTCTGGATATGCCATCCTGCACTTCACACACGGTCAAAATATACAATCAGGCTGGAGCTAGAGAAAACAAAAAAAAAAAAAAAATCATGAATTTACTGGATATAAGGTAGATATAGATTTTGGTAGACTGATCTTGAAAGTTGAAAGCATAAGCAATAAGTTTTTGAGTGGTTAGAGAAGGAAGACATCACAAATAGTCCCCACATGGAGATTATCACAACAACATACCCAGTGTAATCCCACAAGGAGATTATCACAACACAACTCTGAAAATCTCCTTTTTTCCACTCATCTGCAAGTAGCTTGAATATTGGTAAAGATTAACGTAACTATAGTTTACTAGAATGTAATTAATGAACACAACCAATTTCCCTGGTAAAACATCTTTAAAATGTCAATTTAGTTTCATAAACTACACCACTCATCTCTTAAATGGTTTTGTTCCAAATATTATAATACATTTGGAGATGAAATTCCATGGTAATTGGACTTCTAACATCAAAGTGCAAGCAATAAATATATGAAAGACTCATATCAAACTCAAAGTTAGTCAAAACCCTACAATTACCAAGTATTATATACAAATTGATCAAGATTAATGTTCCAGTTAATACAAATATGTGCATACTTAGTTACATGGGTTCTGTATGCTATAGTGAGTAAACTACAGTATAGATCAAGCATAATATAGATAATAGTACTCGAAAGCAGCTAATCCTTCTATTCAACACGCTTGTAAACACTAATTCTATCACGGGGTCTCATGAACGTGTAAATCCATCCTTGGACTAGTTTCTATGGATCACAAATGATATTAACATGTTTCTAGTGAGGCATTTCTAAAGCATGACTAGAGCAGCTTTGTTCCAGAACTTTTTGCATGAATCAGAACTAATGGATTTTGCTAAAATTGGAACGGAGAACATAAATGTTCAAACTATTGAAGGTCTTCAGCAAAGTACTAAAATCAAAATGAAGGCAAACCTTTTCAAAGTAGCATTCGAAAAGCACAAAAATGATAACAAACAACTTCCCGTCCAACGCAGTCATTGCTCTGCTCATATACTCCTAATTTTTGCCCAGGAATGTTCTCTAGGATCAAATCTTTCGGCAGTCCTGTGGTAAAATTTAATCAGAAAGGAGATAGGAGAACAGAGCAGAAAAACTTTAACCAAAAACAAATGCCTCTAAACATACACGGTTGTGAAATTCGTGCATAACAAGAGCAACAGATTGGAAAACCAAGTCAGTCTCTTCCTTGGGGAAGATATGAACAATTATAAAAGTGATAGGAGACATGAGGCACAATGTCAAGTATCATTCAAACATACAGTTCAAAGAAGGTGCCGAAAAAAAGGCAATTTCATAACTTACGCCAAGTAATTGCTTCCATCATATCCACCAAAAGAATAAAATGCACCAATGAGTTCTGCTGCAGCAAAAGAAATCCAGTACTTTTTGTTTTTTGATAAAGAACAAATACTCCAGTACTTGTAACAACATATTTAATAATCTCTAAGCTAGAACTGAGACTTGTCCCTAAAAGCGACCCAATGACACCCACACACATCCACAAGCTAGAAAAGAATATACACAACTATTTAACTCTCCCCATTATGGAATTCTAATGTAGGTTCAGTTAAATACATTTACCAATCAAACCCAACTACTTGAAAAAGATATCAATCAGTCCAAACTTTAAAAATAATAATTCATCAGTCCACGTATGAGCTCACGGACCCATTTTCCATAGTCTCCTCAATGACTGAATGAGAACTGAATTCACAATGTGAGAGAGAACTACCAAGCATTCTCCTGCATTTAAACAAGAAAATGAAAGGAATCACTCCTTTAAGCTAAGCCGTGCATTTTGCACTTTCACAGATAGCTTTAATTTCTGCTCCTCCATGTCTTTCAAAACTGCTAACAGATTGGAACGATAAACTTCAGATTGTTGATTTATGCAATCTAACTCGGCAGTCAATTCACGGATCTTTTGTTCCTTCTCTTCCTGTCAAAAGAAAGAAACGGAGGTAAGTCCACTACATTAGCACGCTAAAACTACCATCGTAATCCAGATAAATATCTTTTGCAGTAAGATTTTATTAAATAATTGACACTGTCCATCTAAGTACTTTGCCCCTATCAAATATGAGTGGATTTAACAAATTTTATCAACTGAACACTCCAAATCAGAAGGGTAAAGATGAACTCGAAGATGATAGGCAACTTTTATGCATAGCATGACGCTTGAATTTCTAATAACTATCATCTTTAACATTTTGCTTTCAAGATCCTAGATTTAGGGTTTCTTCTGGAATATTTAGATTTGATCTTGTGCTATTTTTCAGAATTTCCATTACCGCAGTTTTGGAGAAGGCACTTTCAGTTCCTCATTTCTTCCGTATTTGAGAGTTGCATCCCGCATTGAGAGGATTATTAATTTCCTCATTGATCTAGGCTAAGGATATGGTTTCTCCCACAGTTCTACACCCATCTTGACGGAAATTCAGCATAATTCTCTCAATCCTGGATGCAACTATCAAATACTGAAGAAAGACATAATAGCGAATGCGTCCAAGAAGTACAGTGTTTCTATGCTGATAAGGGACCCTTCCCAGTTGTTCAATTTAGCTTTTCTCACAACCATCAAAAGAAGATCAAGAGAAGGTTTATTAACGGCAGCACATAGTATATATATTGGCCAACTCGAAACACCATAGCCAAATGATAGATTCTATGAGAAAATTGTCCTGGCCCATAATATCAATCTGACCATCACTGGACTATCTTAATGACCAGAGCTATCATTAAATTCAAACAGTTTTTTTTTTTTTTGAGAAACTGGTACTGTTGTATTCCTCAGCATTAAGGGTATGCTGGCGACCTCCAAAAACAGACAGTAAATAAAAATATTTTAAAGATAAAGATAAACTTAAAGTGCTCCTAGTAAATCTACAAGGTCATCTACATTCTCTATACATTATTCTTTACACCAAAAATAGAAAGATACAATACAATTCTCCTTCACTTTCTGAATAGAATTTGATGTATCTTCAAAACATCTCCCATTTCTTTCTTTCCATACTGTCCACCAAATGCATGCGGGGATTACCCTCCACCATTTTTTCTGGCTCTTGCTTCCCCCTCTTCTGATCCAGCAGGTCAGTAAATCAGCAGTATGTTCAGGCATTGTCCATTTGACTTCTGCGAGACCTAAGAACATTGACCATAATTGTGCTGTAAATCTACAATGAAGAAAGAGATGGCTGGTTGTTTCTCTTTTCTGCATACATAGAAAACATCTGGGCACAACAGTTCGGCCTTTTATATGAAGCACCTCTTGAGTTAGGCATGCCCTTCTTGCAACCAACCAAGTGAAGCATCTCACCTTTGTAGGTGCTATACTTTCCCAAACATTCTTCCATAAACCTGGTTTCCCTTCACTAGCAACCATGTTTCTTTTCCTGTACAACCTCTTAACATAATAGCATCAGGTATATTGGTTGTACCAGTGAACAAACCAATATCCTTCAAAAATTCTGCCACTCTTTCCACCTCCCAATCATTCAGATGTCTCCTGAAAAGCAGGTTCCAACCTTGAGGTGTCCAGCAATCACCAATTGTAGCATTCAGATTTGAACAAATGGAGAACAGATCAGGGGAAGCATCCTTAAGTGAAGTTCCATTTATCCAAACATCATTCCAGAACAGTATCTTAGAGACATGTATCTTCTTTCAGCATGTTCCACAAAGCTCTGATAGTTTTCCAAACTCCCACACCATAAGTGTTGTTGATGTCATCTGTACACCAATGATTGTGTTGTTCATATTTACTTTGAACAACCTCTCTCCGTAGTGAATGTTCTTCCTCATTAAACCTCCATAACCACTTCATCATAAGACAATTGTTTTTTTTTTTTTTTTTTGAAACAGGTAACATCATCATAAGACAATTGTTGTGTAGCCTTAAGTTCCTACTTTGGACTACCTTCTATTTAACCAGATTATAGCCTTTTCCTTCTTTGTTACCGTGCCACAAGAACTCTCTTCTCAGTTTGTTTAGCCTCTTGATCACCTTGGTAGGGATAGGAAACAAAGACACCACATAAGTGGGCAAAGAATCTACGACTGAATTTATTAGAGTGAGCCTGCCCCCTAAAGAAAGATATTGAGCTTTCCATTTTGCTAATTTCTTCTCTGTCTTCTCTATGATGCCATCCCATATGCCCATTGCTTTATGCTTGTAGCCCAAAGGCATTCCAAGATACCCAGTTGGAAGGGTCTCCACCTTACACCCTAGAATGTCCGCCAAAGTTTGTATACGAGGGACTTCATTTATAGAGAATAAACTGCTCTTTCTCGACTTAACACTTAAACCAGAGGAAGTTTCAAAGACTATTAGCATCAATCTGATATACTTGATCTGGTCAACCAAAGGCTCACAAAAGATGATTGCGTCATCAGCATAGAGTGAGTGACAAATTTCTAGATTCTCCTCCTCCCTGTTCCTCAATTTGAAACCTGTCACCCATCTGTTCTCAAGTGCAACTCTCATCATACTGTTGAATCCCTCCATGACTAGAATGAACAGGAATGGGGATAACGGGGACCCCTGTCTAAGCCCCCTTTCGGAATGGAAAAAACCCACAGGTTCTCCATTTACTAGAACTGAAAATCTAACAGTCTTGATACAAAAGTTGATCCATTTCACCCACTCTTCCCCAAAACCCATCTGCCTGAGTATGTTCAGTAGAAACTTCCAGTTCGCATGATCATATGCCTTTTCCACATCCAGTTTACACATGATGCCAGGTGCTCCTCCCCTCAATCTAGAATCCACACATTCACTAGCAACAAGGGCAGCATCCATAATCTGTCTTCCTTTGATGAAAGCCATTTGATCCTTATTGACCAAGCATGCTATTCAAACGAATTTTATAAGTAATATATAGATTGGTTAGCAAAAAGCATTTGACCTCATGACCCATGCAATATATAAAATGCTACTCCCTTTTCCCAGTTTAATTCTCAGTTCTCACACACTAGTTTTGGTTGTCTTATAATAGCATGCACTTTCCGTAAAGAGAATAAAAGGTCCTCAAAAAGGTAACATTGCATCCACTTTTGCATTAAAGAAGGTGTAAACTATTCAGAAGGTAAACTTCTCTCACTTTATGACTCACTCCAATTTAAACATTATGAAACTTGAACTCTCACCTTAATACCGGTGCCCTTCAATATATCAATCCACTACACCTCAATCCCAAATTGAGGAAGGAGATATGAATCCTCTGTCAGTTCTGCTCCATTCGGCCCACGTCATTCAAATACTGATAAGTAATTTGTCGTAAACTATGGGCTCTAGAAAACTAGAAATTTTCTAACTCCCCCTTCCCCCAGCCTAGACCTGATGCAAGTGTAACAACAACAATTAACACTTAATCCCAACCAATTGGTATCACCAATATGGATCTTTTACACTCATCGTGTTTTATTCTTAGATATGTCCGCATTGATTCGAGCGAGTGTAGGCCTGTGAGACAACTTATTCTTGTAATTTTAGGTCTACCTGGTCCCTTTTAGCACGTTCAATCAATGCAGTTTATTATCGCCTTATTCTTGTGATTTTAGGTCTGCCTTATCCCTTTGTAGCACCTTCAATCACCGCCGTCTATGATCTACCAATTGGTCCATTTGGAGGTCTATTTTGGAATTTGAGCATGTCGAAACCATCTCAGTTGACCTTTTCTCGTTTCATCTCTATCTGATACTTGCGATATTTGTGTTTTTTGATGAAGTACTTGCAATATTTGTCGGACGTGATAATTCTAATTTGTCCAGTCTTATATGACAGGCCCTGCGCTCATCTTTGAATATCTATTTTCATCTGTCACTCTTTTTTTCTCTATCAGTTTGTTATTCTAAATGTCGATTGACTTTGTACCGCTCTAACTGGGAATAGGATATAATTTATATAACAGTGGATACACACTGGCATGGAGCAAATGACTACATATGGAGTTAAAGTCCAACTACCTACAGGGATGGTATAGGTGAGAATGGAAACAACATTAGATGGACCAAATTCAGATCATAGAAAGTGAGAAACTACTGTTGAAAACTCACCTTGGATTGACCTGAATCTGCTTGATCAATGTCTCCTTCATCCACTCCTTGATTGCGTCCATTCACCATGTTGTTCACCAGAGTTTTGTCAGCGTTTTTCTTCTTTGCAGCAGCAACCTTTTTTGCAGCCTCTTTCAGAGCATTCACCGCAACATTATAACTATGAATAGACTTTGCCCCTTCTTCTACAAATTTAATAGCCTCCTGTCGCAAACTATTATGACGAATAGTTAAAGACTCTTGAGAATTGCTAGGTAACTCTAAACGATGTTCCTCTATAGTGCTCCCACCACCAGTCTTGGCATTTCGTGTCCAACGTTTCAAAATGTATTGGGAAGGAAGCGTAAGAACATTTTTGGCTCTGAACACAGATAAAACATGTCTACAGATTATACCTGAAAATTCAAACATTAGACAGCTACAGTTAGCTGTCAACTCAAATGTGTTGAACCTAACCGTGTGCGCCTTGTGCTCTTCCCCAAATTTTGCAACATGATATGTTGTGATCGCTCCGGAGTCATCAATTTTAGTTGCAGGATTCGCAAGGGTCTCAACCAGCTCCTCTTGAAATTTCATGAAAACTTTCCTGGTATAGAGATTAGCTGCTTGTTTTTCCATAGGTGAAGGCGTCTTTAGAACTGGTGTCGTATTAGTAGAGTCAAAATCTGCCTTTAATTCCTTTTCATGCCAGATTGTAAGAGCTTTTTCGTAGTGTTTAATCAACAACTGGATAGAGGTAGAAGCATCCACAAACCCATTGAAGAAACTGTTTTTGTCTTCATCATCATCACTTAAAAAATCCCCAAAAAACGTGTCTCGCATGAAAACAGGAACCCAATGACGGGAAGCACTATAGATTGATTGAAGGTAATCATTATCCAGGAGGTAATATCTTTGTAGGAGTGCCTTCCACTGAGATTCAAATTCCTCGATTGTCTCTGCTTCATTAATGCACTTGATAAATTCAATTTCAAAGGTTGGATGTGTTTGACATACATGGGTCAGCTTCTCCTTGGTTTCTCGAAGTATGCTCCATTTACAAAGACGATGGCGCGTTTCCGGCAGAACATGGGTAACAGCCATCTGTATGAGATGATCAGTGTCAGTTGTGATGGAAACAGGCGGCTTCTGTCCAGACATCGCTTGAAGCCAAGTTTGGAGGAGCCAGACAAGTGAGGTTTCAGACCCATTAAAAAGCAAAGCACAGCCAAAGAGAACAGGCTGGGCATGATGATTTAAGCCAGTGAAGGTGGCAAAAGGTACGCTATAGCAGTTAGCTCGATAGCAAGTGTCGAAATTGATACTGTCCCCAAAGTAGTGATAGTTCATTCTGGCAGATGCATCAGCCCAAAAAATGTTTCCATTAGAACATCCATTATCATCTTGAACAGCATAGAAAAATCCTGGACTTTCTGCTTGCATTCGCCTCAGATAGTCCAACACATGCTGAACCCCTCCACCAAGGATTCTTTGTCTGCTATTCATTTGTAGTTCCCAAAGTTCTGATGCACACTGAAAAAGTTATGTTTTTAGTTCTTGACAGATGAACAACTTAATCACCATTTGGATATACAGCATAACTATGAATTCATTGCAAGAGGTAACAATTCATTGCAAAATATTCAGAATTTTATATCAGATCCTTATCTGTGAAACAACATTTCAAGATATCTAAAGTTTAAAATAAAAAAAAAATAAAAAAACTTGTTCATTGCTTTTAGTAAAAATTGCTAAGTAACTTGATTGCTGAAAAACTCACTTGATATACAATTGGAATAAGAGTTGATTTTTCAGCCAGAAGTACTGTAGCAACAAAAGAATATTTAATTTTGGGCATGAGGATTATCATAGCTCATCCATTGCAAGCCAAATTCACTCATTTAGTAACTTGTAAGCGAAATTTTTATAATTATGAAAGCCAAATAG
Organism: Lycium ferocissimum; assembly: GCF_029784015.1. Taxonomy (NCBI): domain Eukaryota; kingdom Viridiplantae; phylum Streptophyta; class Magnoliopsida; order Solanales; family Solanaceae; genus Lycium; species Lycium ferocissimum. The sequence continues at coordinate 56,520,472 of NC_081344.1, forward strand.
AAACTAAACTTTCACTCTTTATTAATAATTCTGGGTAGACCAAGTAATCATTCATTTGCTACAGATATTACTTATCAAGTTTTCTGACATGCTAAAGTTAGCTCAAAGAACTGTCCGAGGGGTATTTCTTTTTTGATAATCGTGGTGTCGGGCCAGCTTGCGCACAGCTCGACTAATTCTAGGGGATATCTATCACCTCCTACCAGCAACAGATACCACCAGATGCTAGGTAACTTTATCCACCAAGGCTAGAACAGATGGAAGAAATCAAATGTTTTTGCCTCTACTAGGATTTGAACCTGAGACCTCATAGTTCTCAACCCACTTCATTGACCACTAGGCCAAACCTGTCCCGGGAGGTATTTCAAGACACCAAATCAAAAGCAAACGATGCCAAAAGCTTGCCTTTAATATGGACAGAATTTGAAATGTGTGGATATATAGAAAGAAAGTAATTGACTTCAAATTTACTACTTTGGTTTTAAGTACTCAATATTCATAATATATAGAAAATATTTCCATCTTTAATGGCTTTTTTCTAAAACAAAAGTAGATCAAATTAAATGATGTCAAATGCTCACATTTCAGATAGTTAGAAATTGAAATATGTAAAATAACTGAAAGGCATAACACATAGATAGACACCTTAACTTGGCCTCAACTGACAACTAAACACTCCAACTTTGAGAATGCACATCTAGACACCTCAACTCGTCCCCAGCCAATGCTGACGTGGCACATAAATTTTGAAGGTGTCTAGATGATCATTTCATAAAATTGGAGTATTCAACTGATGTGGTAAATGACTTGATCTTTAACGTCCCTAGCCTGAAAACTATCAGTATAATAATCAACATTTCAATATTCTACTGCTTATTCTCTTTCTTTTTTTCTTTTTCTTTTTTTGCTTTGAAAAAAGTTGATGGACCCAATTTACAATTGGCATTGTAGTATTAATAATGTATTAGGGTTTAGAAGGTACAAGTCAACAGATTTGGAGAAAACGGGTTAGCTGCAGAGGAATAGTGGTGTCCTTAAGAAGCTCAAATTGAATTCGGAACTTGATATTCCTTCACTTTAATATTTCCCTTCAGTGAAGTGGAAAATTTTGAGCAAATTGACAAATTGCTTTTAGTTAGATTGTTTAGCTACAGAGAAGGGTTCAGAATAATCCATATATATCATATTATCTATTTTATATATCATTAAACAACACGAAACGAACCTCTTTTTTACAACCAAAGAAAAATAAAATGATGAAAACAGAACTTACCGGAGCTTTCCGTGGAGCAAGCAGATGGAGAGAGTAAGTGGAGAGTGATTTTGCCTGGTTGAGTCGTTTTGTTTGATTCTAAGTTTTCTTCTTTGTTTTATTTGGGGTTGGAAAGTTAAAAGGGGAAAATTGGGAGAAAATGAAAAATAGAGGTCATGACCCTCTATTTCTTTTTTGAATTATTTTACTCCTTTCATTTACTTTTTGCTTGTCACATTTCGCTGAGTCAATTTAATTAATTTTTTGAGCTAAATTCAATTAGATCAATTTAATATTTCAAAATTAATATTTAGATATTCAAAACTATATGAAAAATATTATAGGTTACAATTCTTCTCATATTAATATGATTAAAAAAAAATTAAAATATTAGTCAAAATCTATATAGTTTGACTCTCGAGAAGCGAAGTATCTTAGTTGAAAGAGAGGTTTGTCCTATGAAGGACCAAGCTGCAAATAAAAAAAAATACTTACAACCTCTTTATTTGATAAAGTATTCTGCTAGAAAGAACTCTTCTGTTACATCTCTGAGATTCCAGATTGTTGCATTGTGAGTAGACCAACACGAGCTTAAGGTGAACATGAAGTCCTTATGAGATTAAGGAGAGTATTTGATAACTTTAAGCTCATACATTAACATTTTGAAGTCATATGAGTCGGTGGAATTAAGTTCGTCAAAGGAAATAGAATGTAAGTCATGTTTGGGACGATCTCGCAACAATTGAGTTAGGCTTTGTTTAGTAATGACTTGGGGAGAAGCTATAGGGCCCCTTAGATGGTTAATGAGGTGTTACACAAGTGTAAAGAAGGTTCTCTATGGATTGGAAGTCAAACGAATCGAAACGAGTAACTTATCAGATAGGGACCATTTGACGGACCGTATAATATTTGACGGCCCGTCAAATGGTGGAGCACCACCATATAATAGTCACAGTGAGCCATGTTAGGCTGGGCAGTTTGATGGTGGACTTTGACGGACCGTAGGAATTTTGACGGTCCGTCAAAGTGGGAGCAGGATTGCCCGACGGGATTTTAAGTCACGCTTTATATATTTCGTTTTATATCATTTGGCCACATTATTTCCCCAAAACATATCCTTGAGCTCTCCAAAACCCTCTCTCTAGGTCTATAAACTAATCCAAGCCAAATCCAAGAGAATCAAGAGGTTCAAGTGCTAAGAAGCTTGCTAGGGTTTGTGAAACTCAAGATTTCCCTTTGGTTTTGATGTTGGAGACTTCACTTTGGAGGAGTAAGTTGTTATATCCCGTATTTTCGTACATTGGAACAATCCGGATTAATTATGATAAGTTAAGGACAAAACTATTTCGGGATACAAAGTCGGGATTTTTGACCTTCGATTTTATTTTGAGACATAAGTTGTTCATGAATTTGTTGGTATGGAATAATTAGGAGAATTTGGGACCAAAAGTGATAAAATTGGAAGTTGAAAAAGTCATCCATTTCTATGGTTGGCCGTGTAAGTGGGGTGGATGGCCCACACAAATTGTGTTCAATTTTAATTGGAACAACACATGGCGTGGGGCATGGACAATTGTACACTTCATTTAAATGACAAAAGATGACTAACTAGTCTTCATTCTCTTTCACAACACTTAGAAAAAAAATTGAAGATTGAAGAACACCACAAAAGGGGGTTCTCGGCCAAGAACCAAGAAAACCAACCTTCATTTCTAGACTTCCCAAAAATATTTTGTTGATGCTAACCCACTATATTGAGGTCCCTAAGTAGCGTGGAGGTGTCGTTGGAGTGATCAACCCTTTATTTTTCATCCTTGGAAACCCTAGGCTATTGGGAAGTTGAAGAGGAAAGGTAAGAATTCATTATGTTTTATGTGTTATAAAGGTTGTTAGTATGTTGTAGTATGTTAATATGGATGAAAATCATGAAATAAAGTATGTTGAAGTTGAGGCCATATGTATGAGGCTTGGTCATGTGATAGGTGTGTGTGTTGTGTTGTATTAAAGTGATGAATTAATGTCTAGTTAGCATATTATGATCATTGTAAGGTGAAGAACGATTGAGAATCATCCATATATGTATATGTGTAGTGTTGGTCGAAATGGGTCATATTATATGACAATGAACGAATTGATATCGCTTAATGTTTTAGTCGTCGTCGTTATGAATTTTATGTTGGAAATGAATGTTGAATGACTCAAACTGATTTTGTAGTTGTTGCGGACTGATTTGGAGACTATTGTGCATTTAATGTAGTTTGTATGTCGATGAGAATAGCATTGTAGAATGTGAATTGTGGATGCAAATCATGAATTGAAAATAAGGAATGGGTTAAAGTGAGGTTCTCGGTTTAGGGGCTGAATTCGGGTAGCTTGGGGAAATTGTTGGATTGTTTGAAAGGTTGTATGAATCGCTTAGAATGTCTTTAGATATGGTTGGTATGGGTTCGGGTTAATATTTGAATGTATAAGTATCGACGTTGGCTTGAATGTAAGTCGTCGAATTGAATTTATGAAAGATTGTTGAATGATGGAAAAGAGAGCTAGTAATGTTGTATTACCTTTCGGATTGATTATTAATGTTGCTAGGTTGGTTGTTGTTGTTGTTGTTGTTGTTGATTGATATGGCCGAGTTAAATTCTCGGGGTGGCCTATTTATTGGGAAATCTTCGCCCAAATTTCGTAGAATTAAGGGCAAAATTGAATTAAATGCCCAAAAAGTCTTTAGCTAATGTTTGGCATTTTATGACTTGTTTATAGATCGTGGGCAGCCCGAGACGTAGGAGGGACTTATCTTGAGTTTGGATTATATTGAAGAGCGTTTGAGGTATGTAAAGTAACCTTCTTTCCTTGGCATGCCTTAGTTAAAATAGGCTATGACACGAACTTCGAGAAAACTCTACTCCCACAATCCGAGCATGTTTATGATACGCATTTGTTTCTTGATATTCATATGTTGATGTGATGAAATATTGATCCTTATTGTCACGACCCAACTAGGGGCCGCGACGAGTACCCGATACTTGTACCGAGCACCCCTATCTATCTTGTTACCTCTGTTATCGAGTGGGCCGTATGAACTATATCATTTTTTTTTATTTTTTATTTTATTACACTAGCATTAACATTAATAACACCATTATAACCATAGGCTAATAAGCTTTACGGTCATACTATACAGCGACGGGGACAATCAGGAGTACAAAATATCTAACTGTACATATCTGTCTACGAGCCTCTAAACATAGTACACATATACATAGGAAGGCCGAGCTTCGTGCCCGAATATATACACAAAAGTAGTACCGGACCGGGGCTCCGAAACAACCGGAGCGCCGCAAAATTTCTCGCCGAGGGGAACTCCCTAGGGATCAAATCCGCTACTCGCCGACACGCGCGGCATGAAACGCGGCGTCACAAGAAGCGGACGTCGTACGAATAGTGTACCGAGTATGTAAGACATGGAAAATAACATAAACAAGAGCATAGATTATGAATAACAACATCATGGGGTCATAGATATATATACTGAGACCAGAGAGTAACCTGTGCATAGGAACACCCCTTTCGGGCCGGATACCATGCATGCTTGTTTTTCCTTTTTAGAAAAAAAAACATTTCTTTTCATAGATATAGAAAATAGAACTTATGTTATGTCATACCTTAATGTATGGTATCGTATCATAGCAAGTCATAGGGTATCATGTAGTATCATAGCAAGTCATAGTGTATCATGTAGTATCATAGCACCGAACAGCGTCGGCTCGCCCACATTGCGCCGAAATACTCCGGCTCGCCCATAAATCCGCGTCCGGCATCCCGCGTCCGGGATGATAAGCCACCGGTGACCTGTGTGGCAATGAAACATGGTTCCCTTCCCATTTCCCCCATGTATCCCTTCCCCTACCCCATGTACATATACATTTTTCATAAACATATGTCATATAAAGTACGGGAGAGCCCAAGAAAATCATGTACCCATCGGAGTGACGTAAGGTCGGGAACCTCCGATTATACTATGGAATAACTATGGGCGCTTGTCTCACCTTGAGGGAACGATTAATATAAGGCGAGACTTTTAATAGAGAGTAATGTCATGAGAAAACATAAAACAGGATCATAAGACTTCGTTTCGTATACTTGGGAATCTTTAAAAATAGTCATTATTCACGAATAGAGTTGAGAATTCAAGAAATAGCTAAACGTTCTCATATCGTCGCTGGAATCATGAACTTGGAACCTTTATTCATAGCATCATCATGGTCGTATTCATCATGTAAACACTTTCTTCCTTGACATCATCCATGTTATTGTAGAACATGTTCATCGTCATTGTTGTAAAACTTACTTTGCCATAAACCTTTGTTCTGGGAAAATACGGGCACTTTGGAAAACATTTACTAGCTATCGGAGGAGAAGAATCATGCTTTGAGATCAATGGATTTGTTAAAACAACTATTATTTAGTAGTCGGAATAACAGCCGAAAGCTTTCCTTAACTGTAGAATGAAAATAAGCAAATGGGACAATAAGGAAAATCCGGGAACGATGGGCCCACCTCGGGGCAAATGAGGCGGCGTACCAAATTTACGTACATTACAATTCATGACGTCACTGGTGAGGGTCTTAAGGTAATCGGGTCCTATTCGCGCAAGTTCTAGATGTTTAGGAAGTTTTTCCAACATTTCGCACCATTTCTAATTCAATTCTACTAAATGAAAAAGGGAAACTTTAGGTGCGGATTCCGAGGAATAGAAATGTCCCCGAGGCCCGTGTCCAAGCCTATTACATCTAAGACATGCCAAGAAAGAAAGGTGAAGCCTTACATACCTTTTTCCGCTCCTTATGCTATTCCAAATTCAGGTTGCAAATCCGTCAAAATCTACAATTTGGTCATGTTTACCAAACATTGATTAGTGCAATTAGAATTGGATTCTTAAAATGACACTTGGCTACCGAAATTTCGGGCAAAGACTTCTCCGTAAATGCATCATTCCCAAAAATCATCTTGGCCAATTCTCATCCACAACAATCCGGGAATTCAACCCGGCCAAACTATCAATCATAATATCACAACCATACTAACAACTTACAATTTCAATCCAAGATACGTTATAACAACTCAATCAATATACTACTTCCTTCAAGACCTTCCAACTTCAATGAAAACAATAACAACCTAATAATTCATACACCAACAATATCATACTAGTCTCATTATCTTCCATGCATGCAAGAACATTATATTCCATTTACATAAACTTTACACAACAAGTCTCCAACCACCACAACTTCACTAAACTCATTAAGCTTCTATTTGCAACATGAAATCCATAACACAACAACCAAAATATTAAATAAAACATGCTCACCATTCTTTCATAACTCAACACATATACACGGCTATACACCTAATATACATCACACGGCCAACATCATATATATACACAACTACAACCTCTCCAAAATCATTCAATTTCCATTATCCACATAACACCCAAATACTAAATAAGATAATTAACACATAGTTCCTACACACATATGCATACACGGCCACACCATAGTTTACTCTTCCATGGATTTTTATCCACTTTTTACATACTACATATACAAAATCATCCATAACATATAAGAAAGAATCAAACCTCACCTTTTTCTTCAATTCTTCACTTGGCTAGAGGTTTCAACTTGTATGAATATATATTCTTCTTGCTCCAAAGACCACTCCACCTTGCTAGGGACCCTTGAATTAGTAGGAAATGATTTTTAAAGAAATTTTTGCCAAGTTCTTGTGGAATTTTTGTCTTGGCCGAATGGCCTTGAAGCTTTGCTCTTGAATTCTCTAGAAAATTATGAGAAAAGATGACCATTAAGTCATCTTTTAAACTCATGCCTTAATTCTCATATGGGCTTGGCCCATCAAGAAGGGGTTGGACGGCCAACATGGCCCAATTCAACACAAGCCCACTTTTTTTTTGTCATACAATTCATGAGAAATTATTTCCCAAATTCCAAATTTACCCTTCGTCTTCCTCCATAATTCCACGAGGCATATTGCGAATTTCCCTTTATGCCCTTGACCTTTCTTAATAATTCCGCTTCTAAATGCTTTCATAAGCCATTCATATGCTTAACAAAATAAAAATATGGCCTTGCTTGTTGTCCTCCCGCAATTGTCTTGAATTATCCGATTGTACAAAATGCGGGATATAACACTTATGCCCTTGGAACTACTAGTTTACCAAAGTTGCATGAAAGTTTGATTTCTAAAAGAATTTATTCTTTAACGATTCGAAAACTACGAACGCCCATAACTTTCACAGAAAAGCTCGGATTTTCGTAGAAGCTTGTATGATCTAGGATGAGTATGTTTTCCATGCGGGCCCATTTCGGTCTACACCGTCCGTGGGTCCCGCGATGCCCTTTTATGTAATTTCGACAACTTCGAAAGAATATGTTGTAATTATTATTCCGATTTCAAATATGTCGTGTTACTTATCTTTTGGATTTATGACAATGATTTTATGCATATGATTCCTCACGACTCCGCTCGTGCATTCTGTTATGTCTTTCGCCGAGTCCCGGGCCGGTTCTGTTGTCGTGCGCATTATGATATACTCCGGTGTTATGCTGTGTTTATGGTTCACCGAGTCCCTCGCTCGAGGGCTTGGTTCCGCTCATATTCGTGTGTTATCGTGTATGGCGTTATGTTGTGTTTGATATGTGACGGGGATACGGAGATTTGAAACTTTCGGTGTTATCCGTGTTATGGCGCCATCGATGTGGCGACCATATTTCGTGCCCTATGCATGATTCGTATTTTGAAAGTAACATTTTGATATTTTGGAAATGCATTTACTTTCTGTACCTCTATTTCGATCATGACTCAGATTTGTATACTACATTTTCTGCTTTGCATACTCAGTACATATTTCGTACTGACCCCCTTTCTTCGGGGGCTGCGTTTCATGCCCGCAGGTACAGACGCACAGTTTGGTGATCCACCTGTTTAGGACACCCTTTTTCTGCCATTTGGAGTGCTCCCCTCATTCCGGAGCTCATATTTTTGGTATATATTCGTTCGTTGCATTGTATATATTTGTTCGTGGGTACGGCGGGGCCCTGTCCCGTCATATGATTCTGTTTGTCTGTTTAGAGGTCTGTGGACATGTATGTGGGTTGTGCCTACTTCTGTACAGGTGTGTTTGTATGTATTATGTTCTGGGCGATCCTATTCGCCGTGGCAGCCTCGTCGGCTTGCATTTGTGTATGTTTTGGGCCGTTGCGCCATTTGATAGCCTTGCCGGCTTTTGATATATATATTCGGTTGCGTTTGAGATATATTTACCACAGTTTGATATAACTTGAGACAGTGTTTGATATTCGTATATATATAAGCCATCCGTGTGTGGCTCTGTTTGACAGGTGTGTTTGGGTGCCCAGATCGGGCACTAGTCACGGCCTACGGGGTTGGGTCGTGACATAAGTTGATCCAAGACTTGTTCTTGAGTGATTAAGAAGATTCACATCTTTTACATATGGTTAAGGTTGTTTGATTGTTATACCATGTAGGTAAAGGAAGAAAAAGAGAAAATAGAGTTCAAGTATAGATTTAAGGATATTGTGAGCGATAAGTTAACTTGAATTGTGATTCTTGTTATGCGTATAATCTTGATGTGGGTGATACTAATGATGTTGAGGAGGTATTGAATGTAAGTATATATGGTGTTTTGTTGTGGCTATTGTTATGAATGATCACAAAAAAGAGTTTTAGGGATTGGATGATGCTTAACTTGAAGGAAGCCCCTTAGCTATGGTATTGTTGATAATGTCGTTGTTGTTTGGGAGTTGTTTTGGAAATTAGTAGAAATAGATGAAATAGGGGAAATGCTGCCCAATTTTCACTAACTTACGAATTATATTAGTTGCACTTAAGAGTGTCGTTAAGACTTAACCTTGGTATGAATCCTTTTAAATGTAGATTTTTAAGCTTTGGAGGTGAATGTTAAGTAGTTAAGAAGATGTAAAGGCATGTAAGGCTAACCCTTCTTTCTTAAGGCATGATTCCATTGTTATATGCCTTCACGTGAAATCTATAATGTCCTTCATGATGACTCAATTTCTAGAAGTGCTAAAGCTCACAAGTCTTGATACTCTCATGATATTGTTGATCTCATCCTATGATAGTTACTCCTCTAAGGAAAGATATAGTGATGACGATGTTAATGATACTTATGTACTCCTATGTATATATATGTATGGTTAATTGGTAATACTGAGCTTATGCAGCCGGGTATGATATCTATTGCGCGCACACCACTACAGTTGGGTACATATAAGACTGAGCTTTGTTATGGCCGGGTATGTATGACACCGAACCTACATGGTCGGGTATAGTACTATTATATATGTATGCATATGTATGGAAGATTTCCATTAGGAAAAGTGTAAGTAAGTACAATGAACGTCTCAAGTACATGGCTCTACTATCTCATGATTCTCCTATCTCATGTTACCCTTTATGCTTGTATTGTGTTATTGCTTATGCCTTACATACTCAGTACATTGTTCGTACTGACGTCCTTTTGTTTGTGGACGCTGCATCATGCCCGCAGGTGGATAGAGAGACAGACTTGATCCTTAGGCTACTCATCCCGAGACTGATTAGAGGAGCTCAATTTGATTCGGAGCTGCAGTGTTGGTACTATTCTTTTGTGTACATAAATGGGCATGGAGGGGCCCTGTCCCGTCCTTATGATGTTACATCTCTTTCTAGAGGCTCATAGACAACTGTATATAGCTAGATGTCTTTTAGCCTTGTCGGCTCATATTTCTGTATATCATTTTGATAGCTTTGTCGGCTCGTGCATGTATGGGCATAGTTGTTGATGTTGGTATAAAAAGTGCTTTAACTCAATGGAAATTATGTCATTAATGCATAGAGATTATGAATAGGCTATGTGGCTTACCTAGATATGATTGTGAAAGTATGATGAGAGGTGCCCGGTGGGTTAGCTCCGGGTGCCCGTCATAGCCCTCCGGTTGGGTCGTGACATCCTCCCTCTCAACAAACACTCCAATTGCCACTTTTGATATTGCAGATTTTCTTTTACTTAAGATTGGCTTGCTTCTCTGTGCTCTACTCTTATTGGATACTTTTCTTTGAATTTTCTACCTTTTTGTTTGAAGAAATACTTCTGAGATTTTGATTCTGGTCTGCGATGTTCATTCTATTCCGAATTTATTTTTTTGTTAAGTTATTTACTGCATTTTTTCTATTGACTAGTTTTAAGGTACATAATACTTGAGGCGATTTAATTTTTTTTCACGATCAAAAAGACTTCCAATTAAAATTTACTAATTTGGCATAAAAATTTAATTGTTATTTTGCTTTGACCTTATATTGTTATAGAGTCCTTTTTTCTTTCCTTCATGTAATTGATGATGGGTGGTAGCATGTGTTACTTAGGAGAGACGTTATTTCATTGGATCATCTTTAAGATAGAAAAATTGATAGCATAAAGTGCTTGCTCAAGTTCCGTCTCACTTTAAGTATGGAATATGAGAAGGAACCAGTTGAGTGTGATTCAATTCGATGCCAAATTTTTCTTTCTGAATATGAAAAAGTTTACACACTGAAAACTCTTGTAACATTTTGTAAATACTTTTCTTATTTTGTATATGCACGTCATTCTCTCTTGGAAAAACAGAGTCGGCTCAATACACAAGCCACTAAGGCAAGTGCTTTAGGCCCCTAAATTTTGGGAGCCAATTTTTTTGTAGTTACTAAAAGTAAAGTTAGGTGTATATATATATATATATATATTTTTTTTTTAAATATTGAATTAAGCTAGAACATAGTTCATAGTAGTAGTCTCCTATGCTCAGCAAACTATTTCAAGAAACAAGTGTCTCCAGCCAATTTTAGCAAAGGTTTCAACATGTTTTCACTTCCTCAGACCTAGCTTCGCCATTTCGGGTAAGGGAGTTAATGAAGATTTCCTTCTTCTTCCATTGACAGCCTCTCCAACAGAGGTAACATATTTCTTTTCCTCTTTTTTTGCTCTCTTCATTAAAGAGCTTTGTCTTCACTCAAATTTAATTTTTTTCTCAAGAATGTCATATTTCAAACCAATTTGGATGATTTTCGGATTCAAGAGAGTCTCACATCAATTTCATATTTTGAAACCCTAAAATTTGGGGCTCTATAAATAGAGCCGCATTTCTTCATCTCATTCACAGCTTCTACACTCCAAGAAGTGAGAATTTGATTTACTCGACTTTAAATAGAATTTTTATCCTAAGGTCTTGAGTTCTTTGAATTCTAACTTCATAAAAATTATATTTCCTATTCTGACTATCGATTCCGGGATTATCGTTGTGCATTGGTGAACCTCAAGATGATCTTCAACTTTCGCTGTCTCAGTTTGCTACTGCAAAAAAGCTAATTTTCTTTCTCATCTTAGTATCTTTTTAGTTCTGTGTGTTTTCTGCTTTGTGTAGATTAGTTTAGTTTGCTTTAGTGATGTTAGAATTAGACAAGTAATTCCCTTCTTCTCTTCATTTTTTTCTGTTTTATTTTGTTTACAATTCTGTTTCTGTTTAATTAATCTAGTAGAACTATGTGATTAGTATTAGAGTTTCGTGGTGGAAATCATGAAGTTAGTTCAGCATTCTTTTAGTTTGCCAATGGTTTTGGATGGTGTGATGTATTAGTTAAATTCGAATCACTAGCTTTTAGGATTAAAAAATTGGAAGCTTAGCTTCATGTGTCCCTTTCTGTGAACTGGCACAAGATATAGCATGGGGCATTTTTTCAATTTGTGAGAAATTATGGGAGAAAAACATTATTGAATTATGTATCTACAACATTTCATTGATTCTTATTTATAGACAGATTCTTATTTATAGCTATTATATCCTATTTATATTCAAACACTCCCCCTCAAGCCGGTGAATACAAGTCATATCTACCGAGCTCTTTACAGATGTGACTAATACGAGGACCCGTGAGGGACTTGGTGAAAGTATCTGCAGGATGATCACTTGACTTCACAAATTTTGTAACAATATCTCCGGAGAGTATTTTTTCTCTGACAAAATGACTGTCAATCTCAATGAGCTTAGTCCTCTCATGAAATACCAAATTTGATGCTACATGAAGGGCTTCTTTGTTATTACACACAAGTTCTATCTGATTGATTTCTCCAAAGTTTAGTTTTTCTGAGCAACTGTTTAATCCAAACCAGCTTACAAGTTACTACATCGATTGCTTGATATTCTGATTCTGCACTAGATCGAGTAACCACATTCTGTTTCTTACTCTTCCAGGACACCAAATTATCTCTTACTAAAACACAATATCTAGATGTAGAATGTCCATAGAAGGTGATCCTGCCCAATCAGCGTTTGTATATCCAACGATCTGCTCATGGCCTCGATCCTCAGAGAGCAGTCCTTTGCCAGGAGTCAACTTTATATATCACAGAATGAGAACAACTGCATCCCAATGACTATCACGGGGAGAATCCATAAACTGACTTACAACACTCACAGAAAAAGAAATGTCAGGTCTAGTCATTGTGAGATAATTCAACTTACCAACCAGGGACTATATCTTCCAAGATCACTGAGTGGCTCCCCCTGTCTTGGCAGGAGTTTAGCATTCGGATCCATAAGAGTGTCAGTGGGTCTACATCCCATCATTACTGTTTCCTCAAGAATGTCTGAGGCATAGTTGCATTGCAAAACTGACCTAGATTGGGCAATCTCAATACCTAGAAAATACTTCAATCTACCGAGATCTTTAGTCTAAAAATGCTAAAAGAGATGTTGCTTTAAATTAATGATACCATCTTGATCATTGCTAGTTATAACGATACTATCAACAAAAACCACCAAATAAATACACTGAGCTGGAGCAAAATGTCTATAAAACATAGAGTGATCTGCTTCACAGTGAGTCAGATCATAAAGTGACTGACGCAATGGACACGCTAGATTAGACTCCCTCCTGAGCAACAAAATAAGGTGGTTGCTCCATATAAATTTCCTCCTTAAGATTACTATGAAGAAAAGCATTCTTAATGTCTAACTTATAAAGAGGCCAATGGCGGACAACAACCATGGATAGGAAAAGATGGACATATGCTATTTTAGCCACGGGAGAGAAAGTATTATTATAATCAAGCTCAAATATCTGCATATATCCTTTTGCAATAAGGCGAGCCTTAAGTCGATCAACTTGGTCGTTCGGACCAACTTTGACTGCCTAAACCCAATAACAACCAATAGTAAATTTACCTGAAAGAAGAGGAACAAGCTCCCAAGTACCACTCGCAGTAAGCAGACATCTTGTCATCATAGCTTGTCACCATCCTGGATAAGAAAGTGCTTCACCTGTAGACTTAGGGACAAGGACAGAGGATAAATATGAGACTAAGGTATAATGGGGTGATGACAGATTATCATAACTTAAAAAGGGTATAATGTGGGTTAGTATAAGGAGTGGACCATATACCTTTTCGAAGTGCAATCGATTGATCAGGAGGAGACAAGTCTGCAATAGGTGGAGGGTACAACACATTACTTGAATCATATAGGCCTGACATTTCTGATGCTGGACACGGTCGACGATGATAAGTCAGAAGTGGTGGCACTATGACTGTGTTACACCTAAAAAAAATTTGCGTCTTTGCGTCGTAAGTAAACTAATGTAAGCCCAGAGAGGTTATAGGACCCTTATAAGTTTAAGGAAGACATTTAACAAGTGCTAAGCAAGTGTCTAAAGGTTCCAGGATCAAGCGAATTGAAGGAATTAAGTTTGTCGAAACTTTAAGAAAACTTGGCAGAATTTTAGACAGAATTTTTGGTCCAAATTGAGAGAGGTATATATCCTATAATGTGAGGAGTTATGGAATGAATATTCTATGTAAATTTAAGTTTAGCGAGTCTTCTTTCCAATGCAACTGACAGATCACAAATCCGAGAATAAACCGGATAAAGCACAACCCGTACAAAAAGTACGTCTCGTACATTTTGGCCGTACTTTACTTGAATTTTCCAGAAAGTTGGAAATTTTAACCTTCCCAGTATGGGCTGAAAGTACTGGACGTGCATTGAAGTACGGCCCGTACGTTTTGGCCATACTTTGCCCGAATTTTCCAGAAAATTGAAGGTCGGTGGACAATTTTGTTTTTGGCCTATAAATTGATTTTCCACGACTTGGGGTCATTTTTTTTCAATCAAAAAAGATCCCTAGTGCCTCTCTAAGCTCTCTCTAACACCTATAAACATCCAAAATCAAATCAAGAGAAGATCAAGCTAACAAATCCTCAACTAATTCATAGAAAGTGTTTGTTCTTGCTTCTAGTTGAAGCTGTGGTGAATAAGCTTTGGAGTAAGTTGTGTGTGTGGCTAAAGTTAATCAATTATAAGGTATGTTCTTCATCTTGTTTCTTATGTTGATTTGATTTGAAGGTTAAACAAGTCTTATAAGTGAAAGGAGTTTTGGGGAAAAGTCATAAAGTGTTGTGTTGTAGTTGATGGCTATGGATAGAATTTGAAAAGAAGTTTTGGATGGATTTGAGTCTAGTTTTGAATGTAATTTCTTGGGTATGATTTTTTTGATGTTGTTATTGATGTTAGGGAGTCGTTTTGGAGTTTGATGGAAGTAGGTGATATAGGGGAAATGCTGCCCAAATTTCGTTAGCTTACCTAATAATTTAGTTTGATCTTATAAGCGTTTCAACGACTTAATCTTAGTGTGAATCATCTTGAATGTAGATTTGCAAGCTTGGGAGGATAGACGTTCAGTGGTTAAGTAGACGACGAGGTATGTTAAGGTTGTCCCTTTCCTTCTTTTTGGCTGATCCTTATGAATAAGACGTACACGTAACGTTAATCCATAATAATTCTACTCTTAGAGTTAGGGATGATCCATTTGATTCATGTTCCATAAGGTAACTTCAGAAAGTCTTCTTTCATAATGAGTATGATCTTTAGAGTCACTTTGTACTCTTACCATGATTTGCATTACATTTTATTTATATGCATATACAGACATGTGACCCTTCAGGCGCTATATGCACGTATATTATACAATATATATATATATTGGGGTAAGGGGAAGGTAATAGTGTTATATATGCACTACTACCTGATCAGCTGGTCATATGATGATACAATGATGATGATGATGATGCCCTCAGGGGGCTGATACGATACGATACGTACGATATGATACGATATGATGGGATGCCCACAGAGGCTTGACAGGTGTTGTATACGCATATTTATATGTATGACCTCATGCATGCACGCACAGTATTTATATATATGATTGTCTTACAGGGACAGTTCAGACATACAGGTTGCATTCATTTATCCTATTGTTTCTTATGTCTCTCTTATGCTACTCTCATGTCTTACACATTTAGTACATTATTCGTACTAATGTCCTTTTGTTTGTGGACGCTGTGTTCATGCCTACATGGAGATGGTACAGACCCTTAGGCTGCCATCTCAGTGCTTGTATAGGAGCACTCCACTTGTTCCGGAGCTGCAGTTCAGACTGGTATGATTTTTTTGAGTATATATGGGCACGGTGGGGTCCTGTCTCGTCCTTATCATGTTATACACTCTATGTAGAGGCTCGTAGATAGATGTGTATAGTTAGTTGTCCTATGACCTCTCGGTCCATATTTTGTTATATCATTTGGATAGCCTTGTCAGCTTGTATACGTGAGCACAATTTGATGACGTATGTATGTATATATCTATTGGCATGTGTCCCTTACAGTTTATGACATCTATTAGTAGTATTATGGCCCACTAAGGTATTATTATGAGATGCATGTATGTCATGAGGTGCTCAGCAGATTAGATTCGTGTCACGACCCAAATCGATGAGCCGCGACGAGCACCCGACCACTATTGATCGAGCACCGCTAAACTCACTCCCACTCTGTACTAAACAACTTGGTGGCCCACTTTGACTGATATTCCACTGGTACCATTTGCGGTAGCATTTATACGATAGATCTTATCTCAGAATTCCACGAAAAATGCATATGGATATTTATATGTAAGCATACTAGCAGAGGATGACAACACAGACCAACTTGGTCACCGTATATACTGTTCACAAAATTAAGGGACAACTGAAAGCACATGACGACCCCCACTATATATACACTATCTACAGACCTCTATGGAATATAGACTACAAAAAAGGACAGGACAAGGCCCTGCCATACCTATATATGTACATGTCAAAAGGCATACCAAAGGGCTAGAGCTCCGATCCAAATGGAGCTTGCTGGCTAGAACTGGAAAGATGTCCTACTGGTCTGACTCACTCGGCTGGCTATCTGAACCTGCGGGCATGAACACAACGTCCACAAGAAAGGACGTCAGTACGAGTAATGTACCGAGTATGTAAGGCATGAATAATAATATAACAAGACATATGGAGCATAACATGAGACACGGGAGTAACCTGTACTTATGATTGCCTCTTAAGGCAGATACCATGCATGCTTAACTTTGAAGAAAACATTTCTCATATACATATATGTAGCATAATCATTAGCCCGCGTCCGGGGTAATTATCCCACGCTGCCCACTAGTGGTGCCGCCCGTGCCATATAGACACGGTGTATAAGCCGCGCGCCTTAGCGGTGCTGCTCAACCATCTAGGCACAATGTAATCATCATCATATACCTAACATGAAGCATGCATAGGAGCTCAAGTAAAAACTGTAACTCTATCGGAGTGACGTAAGGTCGGTAACCTCCGATTTATATTATGGAGTACTCATCATCCCGATATCTCACCTCGAAGGAACAATTCATAAGGTGAGATCAACAACAATGAGCAATTCAAGAAAATCATAAAATAAGCTCAATAATCTCATAATAGCACTAAATTATAAGCTTTAGAATTTCTAGAATTAAAATCATCATCATCATATTCATCATAGAAATATTCTCATCTTTGACATCATCGTTATCATTGTAAAAACATGTCCATCGTTGTTGTCATAAGAGCTTACGGAATCATAAATCTCTGATTTGGAAAATACGGACATTTTGGAAAGCATTTATGGATTATCAGGAAATGAGTCATCCTTTGAATCATAAACTTTTAACTTGTGGAAGTAAGGAGTGTCACGACCCGAGCTACGGGCCGCGACGGGTATCCGGGGCTAACCACCGAACACCGCTCACTTACCTGCTTATCTGCTATTATTCATACTATATGCTCATAATCATGTAAAACTGGAATCTTTCTGAAATACATTTGCTTTTATAAACATAAGCCCTTCGGCTATCCAAAATAATATATACATGCATATACATAAAAAGCCACGGGACCATACTACCCACACTGCGTATCTACGAGCCTCTACTAGAATACTAGACATCTGGACGGGACAGGACCCCGTCATGCCCAAAACATGAATATACAGATATATATATACCAAAAGAGAAATCTGTGGCACTTCCGGAATATGGAGTGCTCTCGTGCTAGCTCCGTGAGTCCGGCCCACCTCCTCGTCTACCCGTGGGCATGAACACAACCGTCCGAAGAAAGGACGTCGGCACGAATATTGACCGAGTATGTGAAGCATAAACAATAATGAAGCATCAATAAACCGAGGAGGCATAAAACAAGGAGCAATCAGAATCGACCGAATCATAAGGATGATCATGCGTGCCGACTTACTTTCGTACTCATCATCGTATCATATATATGTACATACCGTAATAACCGCCCGACCATATAGGTGCGGTGTAATAATCAATATCATTAGCATCATCAATAGGTCGCGTCCGGGCATCCCCGCGTCCGGATATTATCTCATGCCGCCCACTACCGGGTGTCCGCCCATGCCATTTGGCCATGGTGTGAATAGCCGCCCGCCTGCGGCGTGACCGCCCGACCATATAGGCGCGGTGTGATATCATCATATACTCATTACATCATGCTTATCATAACATGCTTATCATAGTATGCTTATCATAACTCATCATGGTAGGCTTGACATCATATACTTATCACAATACATGACAGGGGCTCTTAGCTATTCATACTTTATCGTGGGTGACGTAAGGTCGTGGACCCCCGATGTCATTATGAGCATTCTTACTTATTCCCCGCCTCACCTGAAGGAACAAGCATAAGGTGAGTGTGCACAATGATCAATATCATTAAATTACATAAATGTCATCATTAGCTTCTAGAGGCATCATATCATAGGCTATAGCATTTCTAGACTTTAGCTTGCTATCATCATTTCGTATTCATCTTATATTTCTTATCTCGTATAGCTATTCATGAGAGAGGACTCTTAACTTTCCCGGAGACTTTAACATTCATAGTAAAAGAGGAAATTCATGCCATAGGACTCATGCCTTAGAAGGAAAGGATTAGCCTCACATACCTTTGCCGCTTAACTATTCTAGTGCTCGCTTGTGCTCCTTGAATGCACTCGTTTACCTTCAATGGAATTCGTATCATCATTAGCTATAAAATCGTGAAAACATACTTACTAAAGCTATAGAAATTTGGGTAGCGTCTCCTTTGTTTATACTACTTTCCGCCATATTCCATATCAATTCCCAACATTCATAATAATCATCACAATATGATTAACAACAATCATCATTCATTAATGTGATTCGCATTTCATAATTCACCTCAATTTCCCATAATCATGACTAAAAATCCATCGTCATATTCTTTCGTATCCAACACTCATTTCATGTCTATAGGTCATTTATAACACATTTATATCACAACCCAACAACATTCATGATTCAATTCCAACTATGTCTCAAAACGTCACTTATTCATCATTCATAACCCATTTGCTATTCTCTTTTAATGACCAAGTATTTCAACTCCCAAATACCTTAAACAATATATAAATATCATGAATCTTACCTTAGATGTTTTAGGAACAAGCCTTGGTTGCTAATTACTCCTCTTTGAGCAAAACCCTAGTTTTTCTCCATTTGGGTTTCTTGACTTGGATGATCTTTGATGATTTCCTTTACTCTTGATTCACTTATTTAATGTTGTTGATCCTCAAATATCCTTGAAAACTTGTGTAATAAATGTAGAGAAGATTCAGAGAGTAGTGGTGTAGTGTAGAAATGAAATAAAATAAGTCTTGGTCCTCATATTTAATGAATGGAAATCCGAGCCGAGGTGAACAGTGGGTCGTCCATGGAGGTTTACGTCCGTATTCCACTTTACTGTGACCGTCCCTCGTGGTCGTCTTTAACCTTGCGCAACCGTAAACCTTGGCAAAGATGTGCATGGTGATTTACGACCATGGTTTACGGCCGTTTTTCACTTTACTGTCCGTCCACCTGTGTCGTATTTAACCATTTCTCCACCGGCGTAAAGTTGAAACCTTTGCATGCCATTTTACGACTCGGCTATTTACGGACCGTATTCCACTTTACGGTCCGTATTGGGACTTCACGACAACCGGCTTTTGCCAACTTTCAACTTTTCACATTTCTAGACTTTTTATTCTATTCATTCCCATCCATTTACATACATTGCCCATGAAACATTATACACTCGCACTCCTCGCTCTCATCACTAGTTCGTCCACTTGCGTACTCAACGGAAATTTTCCGAGGTGTAACATTCTACCCCTTTGGGAACATTCGTCCTCGAATGTTAAATCGCTGGATTCGGAAAAAATTTCGCCAGAGTTTCCCCTATAATATGGCGATACCATCCCGTCACGACTTCTGTCACAGCAACCCATAATATCATTGCCTCACAGGGCTACAATACAATAGCAATATAGATTGGCCACACACGACCCACATACATAAAAGTAAAGCGTACATACCTCATCATCTCGTCGTCTCATCATAAGCCTCCTTTCTCAAATAAAATAAGTGCGGATATGTGGATCTCATTCTTTCTTCTCGCTTCCCACGTCATCTCTTCTCGATTGTTATTTCCCCGCCATAAGACTTTGATCGATGCTATTTCCTTATTTCGAAGCCTTCGTACTTGCCTGTCTAATACGGCAATAGGCACTTCTTCATAGGCTAGCTTTTCTGTAATCTGAACATCATCAACTGGTAGAGGTTAAGGAGGGGGAGTCCCAGAATGAGGTTCCATCTCAGACCTCTCATACTTCGCCCGCTTCAGAGGAGCATAGAGAAGCCCCAACTCTAGCTCCAGCACCCCCAGTTCCTCCACCTGATGTTTCAAGTCAGGAGATGCGATAGGCCATACAGTTGTTGACTTAGTTAGTGGCCGTCGGTGCCGGAGCCCGATGTGACAAATGTCTGGCCATGTTGGACGATTGTGGCTATTAGTGCCAGGGTTCGAGATTTTATTAATGAGCCTCCATAATTCTTTGGGTTGAAACCAGATGAGGACCCCGTAATTTTATAGATGGAATGCTAAGGACATTGTGGGTGATGCATGCTTCAGATGCTGAGTCAGTAGAGTTGGCTTCCTATAGACTATGGGATGTTTCTGTTCATTGGTATGAGACTTGGGTGTCTTCTATAGGGATTAATGTGCCCCACCCGTGTGGCAGGAGTTTACAGATGCCTTTCTTTGAAATTATTTGTCGCGTAAATTCGACTGGCCCAGGCTGATAGGTTCCTGAACCTTAGATAGGGGAACATGAGTGTTTGGGAGTACAAACTTTATTTTAATTCTTTGTCTAGATATGCTCCATCCATGGTAGCTCAGATAGAGGATCGTGTTTATCAATTTGTGAGTGGATTGGGGACACATTTGATTGATGACTGTATGACAGCCTCTCTTCAAACAAGTATGGATATTTCTCATATTCAGGCGCACGCTCAGAACCTAGAGGAGCGTAGGCAATAGCGGAGGGTTGAGCATGAGTATGATAGGGGTCAGAGCAAGAAAGCTAGATCTTCGAGATTTTCTAGTGAGTTTAGAGGTGGTCACAAGCAGCAGTTCTCTAGGCGTTCAGCCTATTCAGCAACTAGTGCGCCTCTATAGTTTCCAGGACCCAGGCTTGATAGACCCACTCATTTTAAGCCAGCTCAAAGTTCCAGGGCTTCCAATTCCTAGCTTAGGGGTGGTTCCAACCAGATGAGGCCATCTCTACCGCGATGCACCTAGTGCGGTAAGATACATGCTGGACAGTGCCGCTTGGGTTTGGATGTTTGTTATACCTGTGGCCGGCCGGGTCACATTATGCGAGATTGTCCATTGAGGGTTTGTGGAGGTATAGTTCAACCGACAGGGCCTGCAGCGGGATCTTTGACATCTGTACTCCCTCCTGGGCAAGGTCCTCAGACATTAGCCGATCGTGGTAGAGGTAGAGGTGGAGTGTCCAGTTCGAGCAGTCCTCCGAACCGCATTTATGCATTGGCTAGTCGACAGGATCTTGAGTCTTCACCTGATGTTGTTACAGGTATATTATCGGTTTCATCTCATAATGTATATGCATTAATTGATCCAGGCTCTATATTATTGTATGTTACTCCTTTTAGGGTGAAACCTGAGTTAATTAAACCTTTTGAGATGTCTACACTTGTTGGTGACCCAGTGATAGCTAGATGGGTGTATAGAAGTTGTGTGGTTATAATCTGTGATCGACATACTATGGAAGATCTGATTGACTTAGATATGATAGTTTTTTATGTTATTATGGGAATGGACTGGTTAGCTTCTTGTTATGCTAGTGTCGATTGTAGAACAAAGATGGTTCAATTTCAGTTTCCTGGAGAACTAGTTTTAGAGTGGAAAGGTAACACGGCATCGCCGAAAGGTAGGTTTATTTCCTATCTCAAGGCAAGGAAGATAATTGCTTAAGGCTGTATTTATCATTTACTCTGGGTTCAGGATACAGTAGCGAAGCTGCCGACTCTTCAGTCTGTTCCATTAGTTTCCAAATGTATTCCCAGACGAAATTCCTGGTCTTCCACCAGAGCGGAAGATTGATTTTGCCATTGACGTACTACCGGATACTAAGCCAATATCTATTCCTCCTTATAGAATGGCACCTGCTGAATTGAGGGAGTTAAAGGAGCATGTCACGACCCGACTAGGGGCCATGACGGGTACTCGGAGCTGACTACCGAGCACCACTCATTATGCTAATCATTATACTCATCCTGGACACATATAATCTCGAAGGCAACACATGCATATATATATATATATATATATATATATATATATATATATATATATATATATATATAAGCCCTCATGGCTACAAAAATGATATACAAAATATACAACGATATATCCATAAGACATCAACTACCCACGTATCTATTTCTACGAGCCTCTACTAGAGTACTGAAACATAAGGACGGGACAGGACCCCGTCATACCCCAAATATACACAAAAGAATGTGACCATAAGTAGCACCTCCGGAGTAGTGGAGTGCTCCTGTGAGTCCGCTGATAAACTCCTACGGGTCTGCACCGTCTCTCTGTAGGCATGAACACAGCGTCCAAAAAGAAAAGGACGTCAGTATAAAAAATTGTACTGAGTATGTAAGGCATGAATAATACTGGTATAAAAAGACATAATGAAACATGAGGTGAAGATATAACCTGCTAGCTTTTAAAGGAAAACACATATTATGCATATCAAATATACCATCATCGCTAACCCGCGTCTGGGTAACTATCGCACACAGCCCACTAGTGGTGTCATGTATGGCCACATAGGCATGGTGTAATCATAAGACGCCCGCCATAGCGGTGTCATGTCCGGCCAACTAGGCACGGTGTAATCATAAGCCGCCCGCCGTAGCGGTGTCATGTCCGGCCAACTAGGCACGGTGTAATCATAAGCCGCCCGCTATAGCGGTGTCATGTCCGGCCAACTAGGCACAGTGTAATCACATCATTATATGCTTATCATAGGACATGCATAAGAACTCAAGTAAAAGCTACAACTTTATCGGGGTGACGTAAGGTCGAGTACCCCCCCGATTCCATTATGGAGTAATCGTGATCATTATGTCTCACCTTGAAGGAACTAGCATTATAAGGTGAGTCTAGCAACAGTGAATATATCAAAGAATCATATAAGGATCATTAGCTTCGTAGAAATGTCATATCATAAGCTTTAGAATCTCTAGACTTAGACTCGTCTCTATCTCGTGGAAAACTGTTAATACTCTTTAGCTTTCATCTTTTGGAATGTAAGAAGGTCATGGAAATTATCGAAAAGAAATCACCATATATATATATATATAAGAATCATGCCTTTGGGAAAGAAGAGACTAGCCTCACATACCTTTATATCTCTTCAACTCTATCGTCTAATTGCGTGCCCTTCAAGCTTGCGATTCTACCTTCAAGGGAATTCGTACTCAAATTAGATAATTGAAGACATACTTAAGCTTAATCTAGAGCTATAAGAGCTAACGAACATTGGGAAATATCCCCATTATTTCAACCACTTTCTCCCACTGTAACAATTCCCAACCATCAACAACAACAACCACAATATCCTAATCTATAACCTCTTTAAGCTAAGCGTTATTCAATTCTCACAAATCCCCCTTTAAGGGTATCCATAACCATAATTATAATACAACATCATATTTATTCCTCACATAACATTCCCTTGATGTCATTAGCATCATCTATAACGAGATTATATTCATCTCATACTAAGAATCATGATTCACATTAACTTACTACCCAACATACCATTATTTCCATATTTAAGCTCATATTCCACTTTCTTCCATAATCCAAGTCTTTTAACCCCTCAATATTCTTAATAACATGAAATAAACATAAAACTCACCTTAATCACTTAGGAACAAGCCTTGAGTCAATCTACTCCATTAGAATGAAATCCCCACTTGCATACCAAAGAAATTCTTACTCTCCACAAACCCTAATAGGCTTCCTAGTACATGAATCTCTTAATCTTTGCTTTTGATCTTGGTTTCTTGGTATAGATTTGCTGTAGAAATAGAGGGAGGGTTTTGGAGAGTTCTAGAGAGATGTAGGATATATTTTTGGGAAAATAATGAAATAAAAACGTGGGATCTTATATTTATAATAAGGGCTGGAAAATTCCAGATCCGCGGGTCGACAAGCAGGGTCGACGGTCCGTCGACATGCCCCGTCGAACTGCAGCCTGAGATGCCTGATTGTAGAACCCTGTCGACGGTGCCAGACGACGGCTCATCGACGTGTCGATTGTCGTCCTTTGGGCCGTCGACGCTGACTGGTTTCAGCAGTTTTTCTGAACTGCTCCGTTTTGCTCCGATTCGATTCGTTTCACTTCTAATTCCCTCATAATGTCAAGAATGCATACTTATACTCCTGTACACATATAAGGTAAAAATATCTCATGTCCAAAACTTTAGTGCGGATTACCGAACCAAAGGTACACACCGCCAATAAGCCAAAATCTCCTTCCAACAAAATGGAAGGTGTAATAGAGCAACTGAAGTATTTGCTGGAGAAAGGTTTCATCATGCCTAGTACATCACAGTGGGGAGCACCTGTGTAATTTGTGGGGAAGAAAGACAGCTCCTTGCGAATGTATATTGACTACAGGCAGCTGAATAAGGTGACGATAAAGAACAAATATCCACTTCCAAGAATTGATGATTTATTTGATCAGTTTCAGGGTGCTAAATGGTTCTCAAAGATAGATTTAAGATCAGGGTATCACCAGGTGAGGGTTAGAGAGAAAGATATTCCGAAGACAACTTTTAGAACTAGATATGATCATTTCGAGTTTCGTGTAATGTCTTTTGGGTTGACGAATGCACCGGCAGTATTTATGGATCTGATGAATAGCATATTCAGACCCTTCTTAGATCCGTTTGTGATTGTGTTTATCGATGATATTCCGGTATACTGATGCTTATGCGCGTAGTTTTTAGGAGTTAAAGAACATATTGATTTCAGCCTCGGTTTTGATATTTCTAGAAGGATCGGAGGGCTATGTTATTTATTGTGATGCTTCAGGCGTTGGGTTAGGTTACGTGTTGATGTAGCACGGTAAAGTTATAGCTTATGCTTCAAGGCAGTTGAAGAAGCCCGAGAAGAACTATCCAGCACATGATTTAGAGTTAGCCACGGTGATTCATGCATTGAAGATGTTGAGGCACTACTTATATGATATCCATGTTAATATTTATACGAACCATAAGAGTCTTCAGTATATCTTCAAGCAAAAGGAGTTAAATTTGCGGCAGAGGCGATGGTTAGAGTTACTGAAGGATTATGATGTCAATATCTTGTATCATCTTGGGAATGCGAACGTCGTAGCCAATGCCCTTAGCCGAAAATCCATGGGTAGCTTATCTTATGTTCAGCTAGAGAAAAAGGAGCTAGTTCGTGAGCTTCAGCAGTTACCTAGCCTAAGAGTTCGTTTGTTGGATTGGGGAGATACAGGGGTTACTATTCAGGACTCAGCGGTCTCATCTTTCGTAGCCGAGGTTAAGAAGTGCCAGTACGAGGATCTTATGTTAGTTCATTATAGGGTCACAACTCCTCAAAAGAAAAAGTCACCGTTTGAGATTTCTATAGATAGAGTTCTCAGATATCGAGGCAGACTATGTGTTCCTAATGTTGCAGGGCTACTTCGTCAGATTATGGGAGAGGCTCATTACTCTCGTTATTCTATTCATCCAAGGATGAAAAAGGTGTATCATGATATTAAAGAAGTTTATTAGTGGGATGGAATGAAGAAAAACATAGCACAGTTCGTAGCCCAATGTCCTAATATTCAACAGGTGAAGATTGAACATTAGAATCCCAGTGGATTATTTTAAGCTATTGAGATTCCAACGTGGAAATGGGAAGTAATTAATATGGATTTCATTACAGGCTTGCCCCGTTCTCAGCGTAAGTTTGATTCCATATGGGTGATTGTTGATAGACTTACAAAATCTGCCCATTTTTCGCCTGTCAGGACTACTTACTCAGCCGAGAATTATGTGAAGCTTTATATCAAGGAGATAATACGACTCCATAGTGTTCCGATATCTATCATCGCCAACAGGGGTGCGCAGTTTACAGCTAACTTCTGGAAGTCCTTTCAGAAGGGTTTGGGGACTCAGGTGAGTCTTAGCACCGCATTTCACCCCCAGACAGACGGGCAGGCTGAGCGTACTATTCGGACCCTTAAGGATATTTTACGGGCATGTGTGATAGACTTTGGAGGTATTTGGGATGATCACTTGCCGCTTATTGAGTTCACGTACAGTAACAATTATCATTTCAGTATCCAGATGGCCCCGTATGAAGCTTTATATAGGCGAAAGTGTAGGTCACCTATTAGATGGTTCGAAGTGGGGGAGACTAAGTTAGTAGGGCCATATCTCATTTAGCAAGCAGTGTAAAAATTCAAGCTTATTCATGATCGATTGTTGGCAGCTCAGAGTCGTCAGAAGTCTTATGCAGATAGTCGTCGATGAGACTTAGAGTTCCAAGTTGATGATTGGGTTTTCTTGAAGGTGTCGGCTATGAAAGGCGTTATGAGATTTGGTAAGAAGGGTAAACTTAGTCCTCAGTACATTAGGCCTTACAGGATTGTACGTACAGTAGGCCACGTGGCCTATGAATTAGACCTACCATCGGACTTAGAGTTTGTCCATCCAATTTTTTATGTATCAATGCTTCGTAAGTGTATTGGATACCCTTTCAGAATTGTACCTGTTGATGATGTTTAGGTCATCGGGCAGCTATCGTATAAGGAGGTCCCCATTGCTATTCTAGATAGATAGGTTCGGACGTTGAGGACTAAAGATGTAGCTTCAGTTAAAGTCCTTTGGAGGAACAAGAATATGGGGGAGATGACTTGGGAAGCTGAAGAAGATATGAGATCCAAGTATGTGTACTTATTTCCACTTCCAGAGAAATTTCAAACAGAGACACCATTGCCCTTAGGTGCGTATTGTTTCAACACTTATGATTATTGGTCGTGTGAGGCTATTATTGTTATTTCTTGTTGTGGCCCTATGTAGCATTTTGTATTTTGGGTTGTTGTGACAGATTGGTAGGGGTACAGTTATAGGGGAAACTCTGCTGAAATTTTTGAGTCTAACATTCGAGGACGAATGTTCCTAAGGGGGGAAGGATGTTACACCTCAAAATTTTTTGCGTCGTTTGCTTCGTAAGTAAACCAATGTAAGCCCATAGAGGTTATGGGACCCTTATAAGGTTAAGGAAGACTTTTAACAGGTGCTAAGAAAGTGTCTAAAGGTTCCAGGATCAAGCGAATTGAAGGAATTAAGTTTGTCAAAACTTTGGGAAAACTTGACAGAATCTTGGATAGAAATTTTTGGTCCAACTTAAGAGAGGTATATCCCCTAGCATATAAGGAATTATGGAATGCATAGTCTATGTAAATTCAAGTTCAGCGAGTCTTCTTTCCAATGCAACTGACAAATCACAAATCTGAAAAGTACAAGATAAAGTACGGCCCATACATGATTGTCTCACTGGGATAGTTCAGACATACATGTTGCATTCATTTATCCTATGGTTTCTTATGTCTCTTTTATGCTACTCTCATGTCTTACATACTCAGTACATTATTCGTACTGACGTCCTTTTATTTGTGGACGCTGTGTTTATGCCCGCAGGTAGACAGAGAGACGGTACAAACCTTTTGGTGGCCATCTCAACGCTTGTACAGGAGCACTCCACTTGTTTCGGAGCTGCAGTTCAGAGTGGTATGATTCTTTTGTGTATATGTGGGCATGGCGGTGTACTGTCCCATCCTTATCATGTTATGCACTCTATGTAGAGGCTCGTAGACAGATGTATATAGTTAGTTTTCCTATGACCTTCTCGGTCCATATTTTGTTATATCATTTGGATAGCCTTGTCGGCTTGTATACATGAGCACGGTTTGAGGACATATGTATGTATATATCTATTGGCATGTGTCCCTTACAGTTTATGACATCTATTAGGTAGTATTATGGCCCTCTCAGGTATGATTATGAGATGAATGTATATCATGAGGTGCCCAGTAGGTTAGCTCCGGATGCCCGTCATGGCCCTCTGGTTGGTTCGTGACAGACTGGAAATGTAGAAGTAATTGTAGATTCCTCAAAAGTTATATAGGTAAAACCTGAGGTATAGGTAAGACCTCAGAGATGTTAGGATGATCAGAATAAAAGGTAAGTAAGGTTGAGACTCAAAAACTATGACATTGGCTAACATAAGGTACCGACGAAGATTAGGTGAGTAGCAATGATACCCCTTTTGAACCCGAGAATAACCAAAAAAGACACACTTAAGAGCACGAGGAGAAAATTTATTTATCCCCAAAGCTAGGTTATTAACAAAACATGTGCTCTCAAAGACACGAGAGGGAAGAGAATATAGAGATGGCTGAAGATACAATACAGGATAAGGAATTTGATTCTGAATGGAAGATGAGGGCATTCGATTAATTAAATCACAAGACAAGGGGATTGCATCGCCCTAAAAACACAATGGAACATGGGATTCAATGAGAAGAGTGCGAGAAGTCTCAATGAGATGCCTATTCTTCCTTTATGCTACCTTGATCTGTTGAGGGGTGTAGAGAAAAGATGCCTGATGAATAATTCCTTGGTGAGTCATAAACTACTGAAATTGGGATGATAAGTACTCTAAGGCATTATCACTACGAAAGTATGAATAAAAAAAACCATTTGATTTTTGTATTTCAACACAAAAAATCTTGAATATAGAGAATAACTCCGAGTGATCATTCATTAAGAAAATCCAAGTACATATGGAATAATCGTCAATGAAAGTACCAAAATAACAAAATCCTAAGGGTGAACTTGTAACACCCCGTACTTTTAAGTTAGAATGAATTGTAAGTAACCAATGCGAACCCAGAGGGGTTATGATCCCTTACAAGGATAGTGATGGTTTAAACAAGTGTTAAAGAATTTTCGTAGGGATTAAAGGTTAAAAAAATCTAAGAGAATAAGTTCGTCGAAGTTCGGAAGAGTTGGCCAAGTTTCATGGACCGTGAAACAATTTCACAGCCTGTCAAAGGGGTAATGCTCAACTGTAACTCTCAAATAGAAATTTGAATATATTGGGATGAATCATGGTGCAAGAATACGATCCATCAAAGAGAGTTACGGATTGTAACTCAAACTTGAAATTGAGGCGGTGGGATCACTTTCATTCCCAAATGCTCTCTAAGTGTAATATACAATCCAAGGTTAAATCAACAAGGTTTTGACGTAAATCTTCTATCGAAAAGGTCGTAGTACTAGTAGAACTCATTTTCTTTGCTTGGTGGCTGGATTACTTCAAGTTGAAGTAAGGGATGGAAAAGGTTTTTTTTTGAATTATAAGGTTCTTATATGAGTTTGTTATATATTAAGATATGTTGGTTTGTTAAGAATTTACGAGACGACGATCGAAAATCGTAAACTAGTGTTGCGTGTTGTTGTATCATGTTGTTGGGACTATTATTGCTATGTTGAGGTGCCAAAGATGTAGTATAGTTGTATACATGTATTATTCTTATTGTAATAAGTTTCAAAAGGGAGAGAGTTGTGGAGAAACTCCATTTAGTTAGTCGTAAAGCGGGCTTGCTGCTCGATATATTGTTATTGTGGATTTCCATAGTTTGACACAAGTGTTACTATCATGTCTTGTAGATTGACATGTCAAGAAGGTTTATTTTAGCGTTTTTGATAGGAATCAACGATAAAGGTATGTAATGGCTATTCCTTCTATCTCTTGCTGGCATGAATCTGCTTCGAATGCGATTTCCAAATGAAACACTTAAAAGAAGAGTTTTTGCCATAAAACACTCTATTCATGATGTTCCCTTTGTTCCATATATTCATGATATCTTGATTGACGGTAGTTTCGTATCTCGTTGTAACCCTTATTTCCATCCTAAAAGAAATTGCGTTCAAAGGTTGTTCTGAATGTTTGTAATTTCGGGGAACCGTGAGCCCAAAGGCTATAAGCTTGATAATGCTGTCACGTATACTCTGTTCGTAAGCCTTGTGTAGTACCTTTCTGTATCACCTTGTTGATGTTAAGCCTCAGTGCTATCTATAGTTTCTACAATTGATGTTAAGCCTTAGTGCTATTTATTTTGTCTACGATTTTGCCGTTTAGCCTCAGTGCTCTTCATTGTGTCTATTTCTTGTTTTTAATCATCGGAGACCTTTTTTATGGCTCGATACGCTATATTACGCACGAGACCTCTTTTAAGGCTCAGTACGCTATTATACACACAAGACCTCTTTATGACTCGATATGTTATATGTTATAGGCCCACAGTGGCTCTTTTACACTTTGTGGCTTGGTACATTGCTTGTTTGGTTGTTGTGTGCCCATAGTGGCCTTTGAGTTTATTGTAATTATGAATTGAATTAGAAGAAGGTAATCACATCCTCATGTTGTCTATCGTACTCAGTTACATTTGATGTTGATAAGTGGTGATTTTACCACTTATTTTAGTCTCTTTGCTTTGGTTTTTGTGTTCTTAATCTATAATATGAGGCTATTCTTGGTGTGTATGCCTATTATTTTAGGTGCATTGAGTCATGAAGATAATTGGAATCAAACCGAGTGAAAGTGAGCCAAAAAGGAGCTAAAACGAAGAAAAGGGAATTTTGGCAGAAATACCCTTCGTGTACGCGAAGGTTGACCGCGTTCACAATGGTCAACTGCTCAAATGACCTTTGCGAACGCGAGGAAGACTTTTCGGGCAGAACTGGATAGTTTTGGAAATTCTTGTTTTTTGTTCCCAATC
Organism: Lycium ferocissimum; assembly: GCF_029784015.1. Taxonomy (NCBI): domain Eukaryota; kingdom Viridiplantae; phylum Streptophyta; class Magnoliopsida; order Solanales; family Solanaceae; genus Lycium; species Lycium ferocissimum. The sequence goes on from NC_081344.1 coordinate 56,551,476, forward strand.
CATATAAAACTCGACCAAACCTCTTGGAAACTAATCTTTGGCACAAAAAACACAAGTTTGGGAGCTAGGGTTTCTTACAACACACTTTGGAGTTGATGATTGGGTTGAGAACTTTCTTAAACTTTTCTCCATTTCTTTGATTCCTTGATTTGTAATGAATATCTAAGTGTGTAGCATTTATTTTCTTCACTTGAATCTTGTTTATGAAAATATTCTATGATTAAAGTGTTGGATGAAACTCTTGTTTTGCTTATGTATTGAATGATTTTTATTGCAAATGAAGTGAGTTAATGTTGTTTTCATTAATCTTGTTCTTTAATGTTTCTTAAGGGGTTAGCTAACCTTAAGACCCGCCCATTTACTTCGATTTGAGCTCTAGAGAGGAAGATTGAGGTTGGGATAGATTAATTAACAAGAATTTGGGTCATTAAATCCCATCTAATAACTTGAGCTACGGATAGGAAAGTTACTTGAGATTATATTGATTGTTCTTAGGAAAGTTACTTGAGATTATATTGATTGTTCATACTTTCCACATTCTAAGACTTGAGAAAGCTTAGTAATGATATTCATCAATTTGGTCGAGAGACTTTTGATGAGATTTTAGAAATCATTATCTAATTAGCATAAACTCACTCTTAGTTGTAAAATCGTGAAATACATTGGATCGTTACTTGAGCGTAATTTCCTTTGTATCCATACTTGTGGCCATTGATCATTTTACCCACTTTCTAGTTAGTTTTATCTTTGTTAGTTGTTAAACCAAAAATCAAATATTGAAAAAGTGTTTGCCTTAGCTTAGTTGGTGATAATTCCTTACTTGTTTAAATTGACTATTATATTGTTCCCTGTGGGATCGACCCCGACTCATAGTTGGGTAAATTATATTGCATACAACCGTGTACAGATTCTCTTTGAGAAGTAGATTTGAACGTTATCAATTTTAGCGCCGTTGCCGGGGAACAATTTGGATTATTTAGGTTAGTTTGGGATTTAAGCCTACTTGCTTTGGTCCAAACTTGTAAATATTTGTGTATTTATTTTCTTTGACTTTGTTTATTTTCTTGGTTTTTGTAAATGGCATCATATAATGAAAATTGTCGGATGGTAGTTGTTCATACTTTGATGATCCCGGTCCTTATTGTGGAGGACCACACTCATGGCAAAATTATTTGAATTCTCTTCCTATGATTGTGCGCACAATCCCAAACCTATGAGTGGAGTATTTGTGTTAGGTGTGGTGGTCAAAATGGTCATTGGGATAATTTTTCTTATTTGTCCTTCCCTTCCTCGAACCCCTACTATGATGATTCTACTTTTGATTTTGATGAAAATAGGGATATGGAAGTGGAAGAAGTTTCAAATTCTCAAAATGAGAGGATAATGCTCATGTTGGAGGCCATTCTTGAAAAGGAGGAAAAGTTGAACCTAGACATCGAGGACTTGAGTCAAGCAATTAGTTGCAATGACAAAGCTATTCACACCTTGGAGGATCAAATGAAATTATTGGTTGAGGCTCATAATGCTCACCAACTTGAGGGTGTTTGTTGCTCCCAAACGCATACGCAAGTATACGTGATCGGACAAGTGATATAGACTGTTAAGTCCAGATATCGATCCCACAAAGACTTAGATTCTACTGTCGAACTAATTCAAATTCGAATAAAACTATTCAAGAAAGTGAAAATCAAGATGTTTGTTGTACTAAACTAAAACTGAAAAGTAAACAATTTGTGATGGGTGTTTTTGTGATTGAGAATATTTCGACAAAGATTGTAAGGTTTATCGTATGAGAGAGAAAGTTCTAGGGTCATGGCTTTCGACAATCCAGTTGATCTTCAGACAATTCCACCTATCTTATTTCCTGGGTTACTAGTTGACGGGTTAATTAAAACTTTATGAGTATCTTCCGAGTTGCTCACAAGCCTGTAGATGCTACTATAACGCCTATATCCCTATGGTCGTCAGAGGTAACAAGAACGCATTTACTTCTCCGTATTCAACTAAGCAAGGCTAAAGGGTATATTCCTATTCTCATTAGCGAAACAACCCGCTTCAATCTCAAGGAGAGGTCATCTTTGGGTAGATCTAGGTATCCCTTTTACAAATTAAATGTTATCCCCCCTCCCCCCTCCTATTTGTATGTAAAAGAAACTACGTCTGACCTGATGTCCCGAGGGGGGATACATCGGAAGCCCTTATTAGTCTTGGTCTAGGAAGGCTTTTGGGTTGAACAAAATTAGGGGATATTTTAAGCAAACCGAACTATGGAAGAGCCTGATTTCCCGCGAAGGGATACTTAGGCAGTCTACGTAAGACTCGGTCCCCATATTATATAAAATATATGTTCCCCTATTTAAATAGGAGAAGGCATCTAAGGAAAGTCAACCATAGATTTCCAAACCAAAATCCACAAACGACACAAAATGCCAAAACCTCGAAACGAAGGATCAATCAAGCACTTGGATCGAATACATGAATATTCTATGCCTTATGTTTATTTGCAAACTATGTGTGATGTCTTTCATTACTTATTATTTCCTAACATACTAACGTTATTTGCCTTTCAGTTTTTCTTCTCTAACAGAAAAGGATTGATCAATATCGTGTCATGCTGGCCTACTTCACTAGATCCAAAGCTGCAATAACATCCCTTACCGAGCAAGGCAAAGAGAAAATGACTGGTACTTCAGAAAATGAACACAATATAAACTCGTTATCAGGGATTCAACATCCCCAAACCCAAAATAACCCTCGCATTCCGAGGATGTGATCAATATGCTACTCGAGAAAGCTGCTGACCTTCAAGAAAAAGTCGCAAGAGTTGAAATGGCTAGTCGGCCAAAGAGACACCCGCTGAGGCAAGAAGACATCCTCATCCTTTTCCATCTCTGAGTTCCCCACTGCCTGATCATTTCTCCACCTACCCTGTCGGCACCATGCCATCCACTCGAAACCCTCTCACTGCTGAACCGCCCCACATTGGTACATCATACCACACCCACTACCTCTCAACACTACCTAATTCCATGTAACTACTCATTCTGTGCCATCGTACCAGGCGCCACAGCCCACTCATACCAACCCTGCTATCCGCCCAAGCACCATTACTCTATCAACTTCACGAACCAACCCTACATCCAAAAACCACCCTACATATCCAATAGTATCCTTCCATACGCTATCACCCCAAATGTCTTTTCCCAAGAACACCAAGAGCTCGATCACTACAAAGAGATGGAGAAGGCTTGGAGAGCTGAACAAGATAGGCGCAACAAATAAATGGAACACAAAGTGGCGGAAATGCTTGAACAATCTACAAGAGCCGTTCATAAGACGACTGGTCTGAGTTATGATGATCCATGGACTTACCTGAGGGCTTTACGGTGCCCAAATTCAAAATGTTCAAAGGAACAGTAAATCCCAAGGCCTACTTGTGATCTTACTGTGACCAACTGGTCAGTGTAAAGAAGAATTAAGCACTCATCATGAGGCTATTCAGCCGAAGCTTGATCGAAAAAGCCTCTGAGTGGTTCACCGCACAGGACATACGCCGATGGGCTACATAGGAAGACATGGCAGAGTCCTTCATAGTGAGATTTTGATTTAACATCGAGACCGTACCTGATCGGTACTACCTGGAAAAAGTCAAACAGAAGTCCACCGATAGCTATCGAGATTATGCGAGTAGGTGGAGGGCTGAAACTGCCTGAGTGCAATGACCAATGAGCAGAGAAGAGTTGGTTTCTGCCTTTATCTAATCACAAAAGATGAACTTCTATGACCGAATGTTATCCATGGCCGGAAGGCCATTCTTTGAATTAGTAAAAATGGGAGAGGCCATAGAGGATGGCCTCAAAACTGGGAGAATCATTAGTGTAGCTAAGAAAGCCACCAATCAAAGCACTATGGGACCAGCTAGGAAGAAAAAGGAGGATTTGGAAAATGTCTCCCACACATCTAGGCCAAAGCCCCAATCCCAAAAATCAAGAGGAGCCACATTCTCCCCTCGAAATCTATCAGTCATCGCCACCTAGTGCTTACTTACCTGCACTATACAGCCCTGTGCCCGTCTTCTACGCACAACTTAATTTTCAAATGCCTCAACCAAATTACGAAGCTCCACCGATAAATTTCCAAAATACTCCCCAAATTACCAAGCTCCACATCCGAACTACCAAGCTCCGACACCCGCCCACCGAACTTAATAAAATAACAACCCAATGAACTACCAAAACCAACCAGCTCCAAATACACATAATCTGCCACGTGCTAACTTTGAGAAGAAGCCTCCTCAGATGTTCACTCTACTAATGGAAACACGAACCAAACTGTTCGAGAGGCTAAGTGCTGCAGGTCTAATCCAAATGGTCCCATCAAAGGTCGTCAACCCCGGAAATCAATTCTTTCGACCTGATAAAACATGTGCTTACCATTCTGGCTGGAATTGGCATAGTACCGAAGACTGTATCAATTTAAAGCACAAGATACAAGATTTGATTGATAAAAAGAGAGGTCACTCTTCAAATCAAGCTGCACCAAATATGAATACCAATCCTCTGCCTAACCATGGCAGCAATACTATTCATATCATTGAGAAAGAAGAGGACTAGGTTGTGCTTGCCATTGGTTTGAGATCCTGTCAAAACACTCAAGCAAACAGTGGCCTTAATTACAATTCAAGAGCGCCCACAATTCAAGGCATTGATCCCTGCACTAATTATAACGCTAATATCCCAAGAGGTGAGGCTAGCTCCTAGAAAAGAATTTGTTGTCCAAGCGGTGGTTGCCTATGGAATGACTTGATCAGGGAGATGTTATGCTCCCAAAGAATTGGACCAAGGAGTGCCAAGAAAAGGAGGAAACCTATGAAGGCCCATCACTGAAGGTGAGGCCAAAGATTTCTGGCACCGAATGCAATCAAAAGAATACTCCATTGTGGGGGGATATAAAGAAGACACCAACCTAAATATCAGTGTTAGCATTTCTACTAAGTTTCCCTTAACACCGTCAAGCTCTGATGAGGGTATTGGACGAAGCTCATGTCCCCGCAGGCACGAGTAATGAAAATCTGGCTAACATGGTGTCCCATGTCATATGTGAGCATCAAATCTCTTTCACCAAGGAAGAATGGCCTAAAGAAGGCACGACACATAACAAAGCACTATATGTCACCGTCATGTGTCGAGACAAGGTCGTGACCCGAGTATTGATTTACAGTTGGGTTGGCCTCAACATTTGTCCTGATTCTACCCTCTGCCAATTATGGTATGATCTCGAAAAAATCTGCCAAAGCCGCACAAATGTAAGGGCATTTGATGGAGCCCAACGTCATCCTATCGGAGAAGTAGACCTCTGTTTCGAAAAATAGCTGGCACCTTGCAACTGGTCAAATAAATCATCAATCCTCGAAAGTGGGTACTTATTATTTATCGTCACCTTATTCAGCTGCCTGTAGTCAATACACGTCCGTAACTAGCCATCTTTCTTTCTTACAAATAACGCAAGCGCTCCCCACGACGATGTACTAGGCCTAATAAAACCTTTCTCGGCAATTCTTTCAACTGCTCCTTTAGCTCCCTCAACTCAACAGGTGCCATTCTATAAGGAGGAATAGATATTGGCTTAGTATCTAGTAAAACATTGACAACAAAGTTAATTTCCCGATATACTGGAAGACCTGGAAGCTTGTCCGAAAACACATCTAGAAACTCATTAACCACTAGAATAGACTGAAAGGTCGGTGGCTTTTCTTCTGCATCTCGAACCCGGACTATATGATATATAAAACCTTTGGCAATCATCTTCCTTGCATTAAGATACGAAATAAACCTATGTCTCGGCGATGCTGTACTACCCTTCCACTCTAAAACTGGCTCTCCCAGAAAGTAAAATCCAACCGTCTTCATTTTACAATCAACATTAGCATAACAAGAGGCCAACCTATCCATACCCATAATAACATCAAACTCTGCCGTATCTAATTAAATCAAATATGCTATAGTATGACGATCACATACTATAACTACACAATCTCTATATACCCGTCTAACTATCACTGAATCACCAATGGGTGTAGATACCTCAAAAGGTTTAATCTACTAGGGCTTTACCCCTAACTGACCAGCAATAAAAGGAGTAACATACGATAGCATAGAACCTGGATCTATCAATACATATACATCATGGGAAGATACTGATAGTATACCTGTAACCACATCAGGCGAAGACTCGAGATCCTATCGACCAGCCAATGCATAAATGTGATTCTATGGACCGCTCGAACTACATGCTCCCCCTCTGCCTCTACCACTGTCTGCTGATGTCTGAAAGCCTTTCCTTGAAGGGCGTACTGATGATGAGGAATCGGCTATTGATCTTGTGGGAAGAACTACGCCTCGATGG
>NC_081344.1:56557980-56573965 GCF_029784015.1 Lycium ferocissimum
ACGAATGGGAACGCCCCAAAATATAAGTCATACGGACACAACGAACAAAGAACTATATACAACCCACACATATGTCTACGGACCTCTAAGAGCGACAACAGTAACATATGACGGGACAGGGCCCCGCCGTACCCCTGGATAAACACATATATACAATAAGAGGATGTGTACCAAAATCTAGGCTCCGGGACAATGGAGCACTCCAAGATAGCCGAATAGAAATCCTAAGGTTTGGGCGGATCACCGAAGCGAGTATCCGCACTCGCGGGCATGAAACACAACCCCCGAAGAAAGGGGTCGATGCGGAATATGTACCGAGCATGTAAAGCATGAAATACAGTAAACAGGATCATACTGAAATAAGGAGTATAGAAAACTAGTACAATAACCAGAAAAAAACAAGGCTTGCTTTTGAAACATAAATCATGCGTGTCAATATCATACCCAACCCGTTATGGGACTGAGTGACATAACTAGATAGTCATCCTATACATATGTATATATAACGTGTCCCGGCCCTCTAGTGAGGGACTCGGTGAATAAAGTCATCATATGCCATCCTACCTGTCATCCCCGTATCATCATATCATCATCTCATCATATCATCATATATATATATACATATAACGTGTCCCGGCCCTCTAGTGAAGGACTCGGTGAACAATGCAGTGAATCTGTGCACGAGAACGTGTCCTGGCCCGGGACTCAGTGAAAGATGTAATAACGGTATGCACGAGCGAGTAGTGAGTAACCATATGCATATAAATCATCTTTTGAGACTCAATAGATAAGTAGACTAATCAACGCTCGAGTATCAGGATAATAGTCATACTCAGTACTCTTTGAATATCATTATGAACTATATCAAAATAAAGCCTCAGGGATCATATCCATGTATCAAATTAATACGAGACAACTTATAAAAGTTATGGTCATTAGTCATTATAGAGTTTTTCAGGAATAGAAACTTTCATGAATCATTTACTATCCGATCATATAGAAAGCTCGAGGGCAGTACACTATTTTAAGAATTCTAATATCAAAAAGTGAATAAGAATCATAATACATGCTCGGAACTTATGAATAGAAGTAACTCAAAGCTTATATCATTTCATACTTACATCTAGGACATGCCAAAAGAAAGAAAGGGTAGGCTTTACATACCTTAAGCGTTTACTCGCAACACAACACGTATACGCTGCCCAATAGTACCTCAACCTATATCAAGACGTCAAGAACTACGGTTAAGCTACGGGGGAATTCAAAACGTATTCTAACGTTAGTAACTCCTTTCTAAATAATTTGACGACGTTTCCTTTACATTCAAACCAACCATATACAACCAAGCCAACATCAATGATTATACGTTCAAGTATCAATCCGAGACTATTCAAACAAGACTCGAGAACACTCGGGGAAGCCCGTACAACACTCCAAAACAGCCCAACCAACACACAATACAACATATAATCTTTCAAGTTCAACAAGAACAACAACAACACATTCTTTTCTTTCAAATTCATGAACTATACCAACAGCCACACGTAATAACATTATTCACATAATTGCAAGAAACCTTACTAACATCATTTTAACCTCTGCAACAGCCCACAAACAATTATAACTCCAACTTGAATCATTAAACCCTTCATTCTCATCATAAAATCCATAACAGCAACAACCAACATACCAAGTAAAATTAGTTCATCATTCCTACACAAAACAGCCCCTACACGGCGTTAACACCAACATACATAATTCCATGAATTTCATCCATAACCACACATTACAACACGCTCAAACCATCCTCAATATATGTAAAAGAAGATTAAACCTTACCTTTAACACTTGACTTCTCAACTTGGCTAGAATTTGTGCCTTGAATTAATACTTGTTCTTGTTGCCCTAGGATCAATCCCACATTGCTATGCACCTTCCAAAGGGGTGAAATATCTTGAAGAAAATTAATTCTTGATCACAAACAAAAGCTCAAACTCGGCCAGCCATGGCCGAGCTCTCTCTCTATCTCTTAAGCTTTTCTTTTGTTTGTGAAGATGATAAATGATTTATTAGTCATCAATTTCCCTTTTTATATGCCACACATGATGGTGACACATGTCCAACCTTGACATGTGTCCCATTATCCTCCATGAACCAATCATATTCATCCATATGTTGTGGGGCCCACTTAGTGGTCTAATTAGGCTAATTAATCATAATTAATCACTAATCCCCACTTAATAATTAATCATGGTTAATTAATCCCTAATCTCCATTAATATCTCTACACTAATGGGAATTGCAAACAAGTCGTGCCATATTAATATCGGGGATTAAAACTCCTTGTCTCATTTCCAAAAATAATCTTGTTCTTGGACTCATGTCGATTAGCTTACGAATAATTCATCGTACGAAAAAAAAATACGGGGTATAACAAGTACATTATTCGTACTGACTCCCCGTTGCTCGGGGGGCTGCGTTCATGCCCGCAGGTACAGGGAGACATGGCAGGTGGTCCAGCTCAGTAGGACCTCTACATCTGCGAGTGGTCGACGCTCCATTCGATCCCGAGCTACGGTCGGTTTTGGTATGCCCCTTTTGAGATGTGTATGCATATGGGTATGACGGGGCCACGTCCGTCCTTTCTACGACTTTTATTCTAGTAGAGGTCGTAGACGATTGTATGTATAGATCGATGATGCAGCCTTGTCGGCTTCTATTCTTTTGTCTACAGTTTATGTGGCAGCCTAGCTGGCTTGCACTGTTTTTCCGCATGTTGTGTAAGTGTATGTTGATTGTATAGAGTTCTGATGTTTCCTTTTTATGAGATTAGTTTATGCCATTTATAGGCCTTGATGTTCAGTATGTCTCAGATAAGTATTTAGGGGTGTTTGGTCGCTAGAGGTCAGACTCCCGTCACGGCTCATCGGTTTGGGTCATGACAATCATACTAAGAATCATGACTCAAGTTAGCTTACTACTCAAAAACATCATAAAAGCTACATTTAGATCTCATTTTCTACTTTCTTCTTCTAGCCAAGTTGTTCAACAACCAAGCATTCATGATAACATGAAATAAGCATGAAAACTAACCTTTTATGTCATAAGGATGGGCTTTGGAGCAAGATATCAACTTGTGCAAAACCCTAGCCACAATACCCAAGCAAATCTTGAAGTCTACTAACCCTAGTGAGCTTTCCAACACATGAACACTTCCATTCTTGCTATTTGATCTTTATTTTCTCTTGGGTTAGAGTGGAATATGCTTGGAGAAGGGTTTTGGAGCTCTCAAGACTTTTGGAAATGTGGGAAATGAAATAAAAGAACAAGGGTCATCCATTTATACAAAAATAAAAAAAATCACCCGATGGACTTATACGGACCACTTGTACGGTCCGTATAAGTGGACCATATAATCCCACCATGAAAATATCCTTCTCTATAAGGGTTTATACGGACCCTTTATATAGACTGTATAAAGTTATACGGACCGTATAAGTGGTCGTATAACCCACTGTTTTCCGAAACTTTCTCTCGTTGATTCGTTTGATTTCTAATCCTTGAGTAACCTTCTTGGAACTTATATAACATTTCATTAACCATACAATAAGCCCTATAGCAGTCCCTCAAGACATCGCTATATACGTATCAAATCAACTATCGCGAAAACCCTTCCAAACATGACTTACATTCACTTCCTTCAACAAACTTAGTCTCACATATCCATATGACTTCGAAATCTTATGATAAGCACTTTAAGCTATCTAATACTCTCCTTAACCTCGTAAGGAATTCATGTTTTATCTTAAGCTCACATTAGTCTACTCACAAGGCAACAAATCCGAAATTTTCGAGATGTAACAGACCTCAACAGGGACAAGGTAATTACAATAACAATTGTGGTGGCTCGAACCAGGAAAAATACAACAATAATATTAACTTTGGAAATAGGAGTTCCAATCCCGATATTCCACCAAAGGGTCAGTCGACTGAACAAGGGATTTCTAAGTTGGAGAGCATGCTTGAAAAGGTGCTAGCCAACCAAGACAAAGCAGATAGAACATTGAAGGGGCTGACAGAAATAGTGGGATCTCACACGGCTTCCATTCAGAAGCTCGAGTCGCAGATGCGAGATATTTCTAGAGAAAACACCCTCCACAGAAGGGAGGACTTCCTAGTGATACTATTTCGAATCTGAAGAATGGGAGAGGTAGTGTAGACTGTGTATATGCTATCAATACTCGGATTGGTAAAATACTCCAAAGTTTTGAAAAAAAGGTGATAAATCACGAGCCAGTTGTTGAAGAAGAAGAGGCACAATCTGATGTGCCAACAATTGTTGATGAGGTCCAGATAGAAATTCCTATTATTAAGAATGTTGATGATATTCCAGAAAGTTCTAAAAAGCAGGAGGACAACAATGACACTAGCAAGTCAACGATTAAAGGGGATCTTCGTACTTTGACTCAATTATTTAAAGCCGCACCTCCCTTTCCTCAGAGGTTGGCGAAGCAGACCGAAGATGCTAAGTGTTAGAGATTCTATGATCAGCTGCAGCAGTTATCGATGAGCAATCCATTTCTGGATGCTGTCTAAGAGATGCCAGGATTTGCAAAGTACTTGAAAGATTTGTTGACAAAGAAGAGGTCTGTGATGCATGACACTGTGATTCTGACTCAATGTGTTAGTTCTATTATATCCACCACCAATGTTCAAAAGAAAGAGGATCCAGGGGCCTTCACTATTCCATATTCTGCTGGTCAGCATGATTTTGCTCGTGCTTTATGTGATAATGGGGCTAACATAAATCTCATGTCTCTTTCTATCTATAAGCAATCGGGTTTGGGAATGCCCAAACCTACCACCATGCAATTGCAGATGGCTGATAGATCTATTAAAAGGCCAGTTGGTGTTGTGGATGATGTGCTTTTTAGGTTGGTGAATTCTTGTTGCCTGTTGATTTTTTTATCCTCGATTGTGTTGTTGATAGGGAGATTCCTATTATCTTGGAGAGACCTTTCCTTGCTACGGGAAGGGCTCTTATGGATTCTGAGAAGAACAAAATCAAATCCCGAGAAAACGATGAGGAAGTTACTTTCCAAGCAAGTAAGGGGATAACGTTACCAAGTGCTTACGAAAGCATTTCGATTATTGATTCTATTGATGTGGTGGATGAAATTGTTGAATTCAAAATGGAGGAAGAGTGTTTGGGTGATGCTCTAGCAGCCATTATTGTGAACTTTGATGTTGATGATATGGAAGGTTATGTGGAGACGGTGAATTCTCTTGTGGGTTTGAGTTCCTATTCTTACCAACCAAAGAAGCTTGACCTTGATCTTGAAAATAGAAAGACACCTCTAGCAAAACCATCTATTGAGAAGCCGCTGATGATTGAGCTTAAGCAGCCTGCTTCATATCTGAGGTATGAATTTTTGGGTGTTGATAATACTTTGTAGTGATTGTGTCTGCATTGTTGACTGATGAGTAGACGAAGAGGTTGTTGGAGATTCTCAGAGAGTATAGACGTGCGATTCGCTGGACCATTGCTGACATTCGGGGCATTCCTTCTGGTATTGTAAGCATAAAATTCAGCTTGAAGAGGATAGTATACTCAGTGTTGAACATCAGAGAAGATTGAATCCACCTATGCGAAAGGTTGTCAAGAAAGATTATAAAGTGGATAGATGCTGGAGTTGTTTATCTTATTGCAGCTAGTAAATGGGTGAGATCGATAAAAGGAAGGCATCACGGTGGTGCCTAATGCTAAGAACGAATTGATTCCTACAAGGACATTGACTGGGTGGTGTATCTGTATGGATTATTGAAAGCTGAATTCTGCTACTTGCAAGGACCATTTCCCCATGCTTTTTATTAATCAGATGCTTGATCAACTGATGGGCAGGTCATATTATTGCTTCCTAGATGGGTGCTCTGGCTACAACCAGATTAATATTGCTCTTGAAGACCAGGAGAAGATGACTTTCACTTGTCCTTATGGGACTTTTGCTTTTAGCAGGATGTCTTTTGGTCTTTGCAATGCACCGACTACATTTCAAAGGTGAATGATGTCGATCTTCTCATATATGGTTGAGGATTTCTTAGAGGTCTTCATGGATGATTTTTCTGTGGTAGGTGATTCTTTTGATGAGTGTTTTGACCATCTGGGTCGAGTGCTGAAGAGATGTGAGGAGACTAATCTGGTGCTCAATTAGGAGAAATGCCATTTTATGGTGAAGAAAGGAATAGTCCTCGGTCACAAAATCTCTGAGAAAGGGATTGAGGTTGATCAAGCTAAAATTGATGTTATTACCAAGCTATCTCCACCTATCTCTATGAAAGGAGTTCGAATTTTCTTGGGCCATGCTGGTTTCTATCGGCGCTTTATTAAAGACTTTTCCAAGATAGCGAATCCCATGTGCAAGCTTCTTGAAAAAGAGGCTAAGTTCGAGTTTGATGAGAAGTGCCGCAAGGCATTTGATGAATTGAAGGAGCGCCTAACTTTTGGTCCTATTATTATATCTCCTGATTGGTCTCTGCCCTTTGAGTTGATATGTGATGAGAGTGGTTTTTCTATTGATGTTGTGCTTGGTCAGAGGCGTAATAAGATCATGCATCTTATTTACTATGCCAGTAAAATGCTCAATGGCGCGCACATGAATTACACTGTTACTGAGCAAGAGCTGCTTGCTATGGTCTTTGCGTTCAAGAAATTCAGGGCCTATTTGTGGGGTCCAAGGCAGTGGTATACACCGATCATATAGCGTTGAGGTATTTGATGGTGAAGAAAGATGCAAAGCCATGATTGATTAGATGGCTCTTGTTGTTACAAGAATTTAACTTTGTCACAACCCAATTTCACTAAGTTGTGTAGGCACCTACCTTTCTCACCTCGGTAGGCGAACCCTTAACCCAACATTCACAAATGATAGAAAATAGCGGAAGAAAGTAAAATAATGTAAGTCTCACAGATATAATATAAATAAGTGCGGAAGTAAAGGAAATCTACCCCAGTATCTGGTCGGGTCATACAAGAGCATCTAAACCAAATACTACGAGTCTGAATAATAATAAATAAGTAGTCTCAAATCATGTCTCAGAATAGAAATCAAGACATAAGAAATAGAAAGAGTCTTCAGGAAATGAACGTCCTCATGCTCACCCTAAAGAGACTCGAATCAGCAATCCTCGAGTATCAGCCACGAGGGTAGAAGTAGATCCAACCTAGTACTCTGCATTCATAAAAGAATGCAGCAAGTGCAGGTCAGTACAAACAACAAGTACTGGTAGGTATCATAGGCCGACTAATACTAGCTAACGTATGTTGACACCTAATTTTCACCCCGTAATGTTCGTATTTTAATTTTTGAGATTCCCGAGCCAGATGGAGTAAGAATGCATTTCTTGAAATTTGAAAATACAGAAAATTGTGGAATTTGACGTTTTAAGATTGACGGTTAATTGTTTAACAAAAATGAGGAATTACTGGCTATTTTACTTTAATATGAGGAAAATTAGAGTAAGATTCGCATTCAGCTCCATCTAGTTCGGGAAATTTGAAAACTAAAACAATGTAAAAATTACGGTTCATTTTGACCGCATTTTTTCACATGTTTAAATATTATCCGGAACTTTGTCAATATTGAGCACATATTGAAGCTCGTATTTTAAAACGATGTGTTCCAAAATTTGTTTTTATAAAATACGGGTTTATATACGGTTTTAAGCGAATACGTGGTTTCGTATAATTGTGTATTTAGTTTTTAATTATATACAAGGGCCCTTTTAAAATACTTTTTAAACTATGGGGGGCCATTTTAACCTTCCTAAAACTAATATGAGGGGGGGGGGGGGGGGTATATATTAAAGGGGACCAAAGTTTCCATTCAGCAACTTCAGTCCCCATTTTTTATTGTTGTCCGCTTTGTTCTCTCATCCTCTCTAAAAATGGCGATGGTGATTTGTTTTTTTTTTATTATCAAGTTTTAATTATTAAATCCTAAACCCTAATTGAGTGTTACTCTCAAATTGACCCGTGTCAGGGTTTCCATGGACAGAGGTCATTAGAACCTGCTGTTATCTTGGCCAAATGACACAATTATAGGGTCAATTTGATTGAGGGAACCTCATGAGGGATTGAATGGAATTATTTGTGCAAAAATTAGTTGTATTTGTACTATGTGAACATTATTGTGCTGGTTTTAGTCCATTTCTGTGTGTCACTGTACTATCCCTAAATTTTAGGGATTTTTCTGAATATATCCCTTGGAATTTAGGTGTATTTGATTAATTTTGAGTGTATTGGATAAGGTTAGTACAATTCTGTTAGAATTGATTTTTGTTTCTACTAATTTTTGTTTTTGGGATTATTTTTAGGGGGATTTTTTTAGGGGGGAGGGGGAGGGGGAACCTTGTTTTGAATTGGTGTATGTTTCCCTTTCAACCCTTGAACCCTAATTTGTCCCTATAAATAGTAGTATATTGTGTCATTTTAAGGGGACTGTTTTTTGGGATTATCGAATATCCTAGCAAAAATATTCTAAGTATGGTATCCTACAACTATCATACTCTAATATACATCATATACAGAAAAATACTATCCATATACTACATACATACATTACTATTGTTAGAAATCCTATATACATACACTACTACTCCACTTATATAAAGAGAACACTTAAGTTTTTGAAGAAAATAGGGGCTGTTTGCTAAGGTTTCAAAGTGTTTGGTGTAAAGTCTTGACTCAATCTCTCCCTTTGATCTTTTGGTTGCCCCAAAAAGAGGTAATCACCTATTCTAACCTTATTTATTTCATTTAAGTTTGTAAGAATGCTATTCTTGTGCCTATTGTGTTAAAACTGCTTGGAATGATCTTTCTATGTTGATTGTTTGCTTATATAGTTTGTTTTATAGGTTATGATGTTATGATTGTGATTCTGAGATAAGTTTTTAAATGGATTAGGAGTCTAAAGGTTAAAAATGTAGAAATACTCTTGGTTTTATAGCTTAATCTACTGTTTTATTACTATTGATGAGTTTTTCTATGGCTTGTTTGTTTTTATTTTTATTTTTGAAACTTCATATTAGTTGTGCTATAAAATTGTATTGTAGTCATTCATAATCTAAGTTAAGTATGATGTAGTAAAAACCTTAAAATGAGGAATAAGGTCTAGTTATAGCTTTTAATCTACTGTTCCATTGGTTCTTTGAGGTTTAAGGTGTGTTGTTTGGGCTATCTGAGGTTAAGACGTGAATCAGAGTGTGTTTGCTTTCTTGTTCAAAGGATCTCCTATTTAAAATGGTTTTAAAATGAAGTTATAGTTCACTGTCATTCTATTTGCTTGGTTCTATATTTTATTGTCCCTCCGAAGGGGCATGTTAGGTGTTTTTGTGGATCTATATCCTTCTGTGTGTTAGTCAAAACCTCCTTATATGATTCTTATGTGAAAATTGAGTTTTGATTCATGTGACTTTTAAAAAATATGCATTTACTTGGGCCTAGTATGATTGCTTGACTCCATTTGATCATTGTTATACTTATATTATGATATAAAACCAAGTGCTGAATTCATATAATTCTGAAAATAGGTATTTTTCTAGGCTAAGTGTAGATACTTGTCCTATTTTGATCCTTGCCGTGCTTATGTGTTGATCTTGAACTGTAAAAGGGACTGCTGCTTTGTCTTAACTAAAAACATGGACTAATAATGAGCTTTTGTTGGAATTTGAGGCTGTAAAATTGACCTATTAGATTCTGATCCTGGATAATTTATTAAATATGTACCACTTTGAGAAAAAATGATTTTTACTACCCTACTTACCTAAAAATGGCTCTGATTTCCATTGTTTCATTCAATTTTACTCACTACTACCTAGTTCAGTCTCATTTAGAACTTCTTGTCATCTTGAAACTGAATTTGAGTGCTTAGACTGTCTATAGTCCATCCATATTTGGCCTTTTGCTGTGCTTGCTTATGTAACTTGAGGTTGATAAGTTGGTTCATTGCAAAAGATTGAAAGTAGAGTCTCATTTTGTGTTTGTCTTGAGATTGGTTGATAGCTGCATTATTTAGACCTTCAAATGAGTCTTGAACTTGTTTAAAAAATTACTTGAACTTGCTTATATTCTTTGCTTGTTCTTTGTCACAAATCATAAAAACTTGCACTAACTTGAACCTGTCTAAGCTTCTACTTGTATTCCCTGTTGGATCTAAGTCATGATCATGTAAACCTTGTCTAAATTTAAACCTGCACATGAATCTTGGAGTCTTGATTGAAACTGCAACCTGATCACTCTTTTTAGACCATCCTGAACTCAGAATCTTACCTTTAAACTTACTTGTCTACTTGTTATGTGCCACATGTTCATCCCCTTCCCATGTTGCCCTTCCTATATGCCAAAGCAGTCTCTTGAAAACATTTTTTAGCCACTACAAAAATTTGATTTGATACTGAAGGTTGCATTATCATTCTAAAGGATCAAAATAGTTGTGTGTCTTGATACATACTCTGTGAAACCTTTCAGCATTTGTACCTAAGTTTATATGACCTGAACACCTTAAAACAACTTAAAACTTGGCTTGTTTAACTGAGGAATTCTGTAAATAATCCACCCTCTAATTACTTGGCCTTCCTAGACTTTGGAAGATGATTTAACTAACATAAGTACTTGATGTTTGTCTCTGAACTGCACCTGAGCCTTTCTAAACATTAGAGGATTGTTTAAATCACTCTTTGACCTTAAAACTTAAAGCTAGCAACTTGAAAATCTGTCTGTGCATTTGAATATACTTGTTGTCATCATCTCTTTGTGTACTTCCTTGACACTGCCTCATCCTTGCTTGTGTGTGATTGCTTGGCATTGCATGTTGGTTTTTGGTGTTTTTCTAGGATCTTGGATGAGCTTCTTGAATAGTTTATAATCACTATTATCTGTCTGATTGAATTTAGATAGTCTGAGTTTGTGTTATGTGCATTTCATGAAGGGTTAACTTGAAATATGAGTGGGTATGCCCCTTTTGGGAGGTTTTGCCCCTCATATTCAAGTATATCCATGGAAACTTGGGTATATACTTGTTCTTATACTTAGAAAACTTTGAAAAATAAGAGTATACCATGAGGTATATTATGTATACCACTGCTGCAGCTTTATACTTCAAAATGGGGGGAAAAGGAGGAGTATACAAACCTGTATATCATGTATTCTTAACTGAACACTTAGAATTATTTGGGAAGAGTTTGTGATTGGGCCCTAGGGACTGGGCCTGCATATTTAACATTTTCTTGGTTGATTCATTATAGTAATTGGGCCAGTCCTGGCCGCTGTTTACGATCAGTCTAAATTATTTGTTGGGCTTAGCCCAAATGTTTATGTTTGTAATTTAATTTTTGGCATTGTAATAGTAATTAGGTGTTAATTTTCAGTATTTTAGCTTTTAAATTATTGGATTTGTACTAATTATGTATACCTCTTGTATTTTCCAAACCCAAAATCCTTTGTTGGGCTTCCACAAGGCCCATCAACCTCAATAGATCGAGTCAAACTTCAACATGGATGGACTACGCATGGAACATACGTTTGGACTTGCATAAATATTCCTACTTGGGCTTGGTCGGCCCGAAAACTCTACCTTTTAAATTTTTGCACTTAGTATAATTTGAATTACAAATTGGAGCCCTTATGGTAATATGAGAAATATATTAGAGTCGTTAACAAATTTCCAAAACCATCACTTTAATTTAATTTATGAAACTTGGACTGATTTGGCACAAAAGGACTAAAACTGCTAGAATTGGTAAAGTTTTGGGACCGGAATCGATATAAGTAAAACTTGAGGATTTGGACTGTATTGGACTGATACGAGACTGTTTGGACCATATTGTGACATTTAGAAATTATATAAGACTCGTATAAAAATGGACTAAAATTGGCTAAGTAGAGAAATAAATTGGATTATTAAATATAACACGGTTTATATACGAACTATATATATATATATATATATATATATATATATATATATATATATATATATATATATATATATATATATATATATATATGTAAAAACTATCCTTTGTATAAAACTATTTTTTAATACTTAAACGCTTTTTTTTTTCAAAAAAAAAAACTTTTTTTGGGTGGACTTACGTAGAGTCCTACTTAGGCTAAGAGCCTTCGGGTATTAGCCTAGGTGTTCTAGTCCGACACCCTACGCCCAATTTTGAGAAAAACTATACTTCTTTCATTTTCTTGAAAAGCGTACTTTTTTTTGCATGAAAATGACTAACTTTTATTGCGGAAATGAAAAACTAAAGCAATTTTTATAAAAAACACTTATATCCATAAGACATAGTATTGGAATTCGCAAGTAAACCGTGATTGAGCGGATTCTTAATACCGGGGTGCCTAACACCTTCTCCGGGAGATCACCATAACTTTTACCCGGACTTTGGTAGATTAGGTTTCTTTTAGGATAGTCGTAAAATTAACTATTTTAAATGAACCCTTTTCGAATCGATTTTTCTAATTTCCTAAAAATTAGGTGGCGACTCTAGAATATATCCTTTAGAGCACCATTAAGTAGTTGGTGGATTTTTTCGACTTTCCCGATACGATTCACAACCGTACATTCCCGGGACACCTGCCTCCTTTTATAAGGTATGTGCGAGCCGGTTAAACTAAGAATTCCCAACGCCCGCTACAGATGGCGACTCTACTGGGGAACTTTTAAGGTTCTAACCATAAGGTTTTCAATTGTTTGTGTGTTTTTAAGATATAAATTATTTAAGTGATATAAATTGTTTATGTGCTTAAATTTCCGCAAAATATAACTGTCATTCATGCATGCATACTCCGCCACTCCTGGCATTTATTTTATATTTTTTCAAAGGATGACGACGCGGGATGAGCTGCGATCATACCTTCACTAAAAAACCTTTAATATATTCTTTGGAGGTCTCTAAGGTCGAGTGGGTATGCGGTCATCCCACAGCCTTAGAGAGCCCAACCCTAGCTTGTCCGCTTGGGTAACCTATGTCATTCGTTTGAAAACCACTCTAGAATAATTAGCGTAGAGCGAAGCGAAATCCTTACTGATATAGCACATATTGACCATAGACCGGTTTGGGTATCTCAGACCTACCTGAATCGGACAGGAAAGAGACCCTACTGTGTTCAAAATGTGTAAAAACCTGAAGACACCGCATCCCACTATTTGCTATCTGTAAGCATTATTGTGCTAAGTGTAAAATAAATTGTTGTTCCTGGGGGCGGGGAACTAACAGTGTTATGTTTTGCAGATGTCTCTTGATGTGCAGTTTGATATGGTTGTGGGTCCACCACTAGGTTTAGTGATGTGGTGGAAAGATTTGACTAATGATCAGAAAAAAGAAATTAAGAGTTGTGTAGGGCATCTGCCTTCATTAATGAATATGACTGGGGATCCGGGCTTGTTAGAAATCATTACCGGTTAATGGGACAACGACAAAATGGTGTTCAGATTTGGGGAAATAGAGATGACTCCCACTTTTGAAGAGGTTAGAGATGTTTTAGAGAGTGTAGGAAGTGCTAACAGATCCAAAAAGAAATTAGCACAAAATATCTTATCCCTTACAAACCCATCCCAAAAGAAATCAAAGACATGTTTGCTGTCAACAAAGCCTACTGGGCGCAGGGACCCACTATAGCCTTCAGAGAGTTATATGGGAGGTATTCATCCCAACAGGGATACGAGGACCACATCCTTGAGTTTTCATCACCCCAATCCTGGGAAGCCAATCAAACACTAGCCTTTATCACTTGCCTATTGGGAACCATGGTATTTCCACAAAATGCTTCCCTAGCTATTGACACCCGGGTTGTCTTTGTTGCTTATGCTGTTCGTAGGGGAGTCACAACAAATGGGCTTACCAAGTATTTGGACGTCATCCCCATTATCCTATCTGACATATACCAAGCTTTGGGAAAATGTCACGACCATTACTACTATTTCCAAGGTTGCAACCTTTTAGTCCAATGGTGGATACTTAAGCATTTGGATAGGAATGTCTTACCTACTCGCCTAGATTCGGCCCTAAGAGAGGATGATTTGGGAGTCACTGCTATGCCTTGTGGGGTTCAGGATAAAAAAGGATGGGCTCAAATCTTTTGCAGATTGAGAGAAGAACACATCAGGTGGAGGGTACCTGATTTTCACTCCAAGACTATTTGTGTTAAGAGTCGAAGACGTCCGTATTTACCACTTATGGGCATTAGGGGAATTAGACCCTATGTACCATTGAGAGTTCTTAGACAGTTTGGTATGAGACAAGTTATTCCGAATATGGGTAATATGAGAGAGTTTGTACGAGATTATGAAGAAGGTCGCATCGAGGGAATAAAAGATGCTCAGAAAGATTGGAAGAATGTAATAAGAGAAGACAAGTTGGATAAGGATCCAAACAGTTCAAGCCATGATGAAAATTACTATGAGTGGCTTAGGGCTGAGTTAGCTGATACTGCCGCTCCAGGACCATAACTGTACAAATTTCCCAAGGATAGGGAAGCCGTGAATGCAATCCAAGTTAGGAGAATAAAACGGGGAATGGAAGGAAGAGAAATGGATCATCAACCAAAGATAGAATATGATCAAAAGATAATTAAGAGTTTGATAAATGAAGTAGAGGATTCATTGAAGAGCTTGGAATGGCTTGACACTTTTGTTAAGGAAGCCATAGATACGGGGACGTCATTGTCTGATGATTAGAGGGGTCAATGGATCGGATGGCATTGATGCCAGCACATGTAGCCATCCAGACTGCCCTTCGAAGGGCCAAGAAGGTGCGAGATGATAGAGAGCATATTTCTGTTTGTGGAGTGGACTTTTTCTGATCATTGCATTTATTTTAAAAGCCTTGTAATCCCACTTGGGAAATATCATTAATGAAAGCACTGGGGATTTTATCTTTGGGAACAATACATTTGTTTTACATATGGCACAATTTTGCTTCATACGCTAGTAGCCTCGGAGCAACGAGGTATAGGAAAGCGAATTATATATTGCCTAAATGCTTACTTGATATAACCGCTTTGTGTGAAAATCATATATATTGTCAAAACTCTTGATTGGTCCACATTCCGGCCACTACCCAAAAGAAAAAACCAAGGAAAATAACCATCAAAACAAATTTAGATCCACTTTTAAAGGTTGATTGTTAATAGGAAATGGAGCCTCCAAACAGTATGAGTGCAACTTCACCTTACGATGAGGGCACAGAAGCAGCAAGTGAGAAAAACCGACAATGGGATGAAAGAATGGCCTTAGCCACTACTAGAATGAAAGAAGCTATACAAACTACTAAGGCGGCCAGTGAGAAAATGAAAGAAGCAGAAACTCTCCTAGCTTATGTTGAGGAACTAACAAAGCAACACCACCCAATCGGGTAAAATGGGGAAGACGCACAAGCACCACTTGGGAGTTATGTCCCACTCAGCCAACAAGAAGGGCTTGACCCCATACCATATGGAGAAGCCGAGCTACTTATCCCCAACCTGAAAGTTTATGGAGACCCACGCGACTCTCAGCTCGAGGAGCCTCCTGTTTCATGCGCAATTGTTCTTAAAGGCACAAGATCACACTGTCACGACCCAGCCCCGTAGGCCGTGACTAGCGCCCGAACTGGGCACCAGTACGCACCAAAAACCAAAAATAGTAACTCAAGTATTTAGAAAAATTTGGGCGCAGTTTCCTCTCGTTTTTCTTACTTGCCAAAATTAACTCCGCACGCAAAAATACCAACAAAGGCCACACGGGGCCAACATATCCATATACACATATAGAGGCGAGCCGGCAAGGCCGCCGTGGCGGTGAGCCGCCCGTAACATATCACACATACATATATTGTACGTACATAGCCATAACCCACGTACATATCCACGGGCCTCTAAAACGTAAATAACGAAATCATATGACGGACAGGCCCCGTCGTACCCCGAATAATAATA
>NC_081344.1:56574065-56606357 GCF_029784015.1 Lycium ferocissimum
TATTAGTTTTCGGGCTTCGTCCCGATGAGTTAGATACTTATTCCTTATTCCTAGAAGCTCCTTAGTTTACATTCGAATGTGGGTAGAAGAAGAGTTGTGGTGTAACTCTTTTGGGCACACTATCATGTTTTTTTTGGTTGAATTATTTAAATTATAAAGACTTCCGCTGATTTAATTCATATATTCATGATTTGTTACATTTATTTTATAAACAATTAGAGGCGAATATTGAGCCTGGCGGGTTCAAGTGTTATTATTGTGTCATTTAGGTTCTTCCGATGTTGTACACGACGTCGGATGCCGGTCACATCTAGGGTGGGTTTTGGGGCGTGACACAACTTTTAACGAACCCCTCCGCTTCGATTCACTTATTCTCTAATCCTTTCGTAAGTTACCAAACATGAACTTAAACACTTTTAAGCATAAGTTAGGCATGTCTAATCTTATATAATCTCTGAAGACAAACCCCGACGTCCAAACTAAAATAACTTACGTACGATGATTCTAAATGTATAAAACCACAAGGTATAACAATCCTCTCCCACTTCCACTCAGGAATGTGCATCCTCTGAAGTACACCACTGGGCCATTGGTGCTCATACTTAGCTTGCTGACAATTACCACACTTAGCCACAAAATCGGCTATATCCCTCTTCATGCGGCGGCACAACTAATGCTGCCTCAAATCATGATACATCTTAGTTGCCCCCGGATGAGTGGAATATCGGGAGCTATAGGCCTCAGTCAAAATCAAATGATTCAAGTCGCCAACACGAGGAACGTACACGTGCCTCTTAATCCTCAAAGTACCCTCAGAATCAATCATAGGCTCCTTGGCCTCACCTCTTAGAACCCCATCTCGAATCTTGCTCAACTGAGCATCCTGAAACTGATGGGTCAGTCTGCTCTAACAAGGACGATCTCACCTTAACACAAGCTAAAACTTTGGTTGGGACCAAAATATCAATACGAACGAAGCTGTTAGCCAGAGTTTGAACCTCTATGGCCAACCGATGCTCGGAAGTGACCAAACGGACTAAACTCCCCATACTCGTGGCCTTGCGACCCAAGGTATCAACAACAACATTGGCTTTCTCTGGATGATTAAGAATAGAGATGTTATAGTCTTTCAGGAGCTCCATCCATCGGTGTTTCCTGGAATTAAGATCTCTTAAGAAAAACACGTGTTGAATGCTACGATGATCGGTGAAAACCTCACAATGGATGCCATACAAGTAATGCCTCCAGATCTTCAAAGTGAAGACCACAACTAACAACTCCAAATCATGGGTAGGGTAATTCCTCTCATGGATCTTCAATTGACGGGAAGCATAGGCTATGACTCAACCCTCCTGCATCAAAACAGCACCTAAACCCACACGGGATGTATCACAATAGACTGAGAAATCCTTACCCTCCAAGGGTAATGCTAGAATCGGGGCTGAAGTCAAAAGTGACTTGAGTGTTTGAAAGCTCTCCTCAAAATCATCGGACCACTTGAAGGGAATATCTTTCTGAGTCAATTTGGTCAACTACGAAGCAATAGTAGCGAAACCTTTCACAAATCGACGGCAGTAAAGGGCCAAACCCACGAAACTACGAATCTAGGTAACAGTAGTGGGCCTCGCCCAATCTCTCACAACCTCAATCTTCTGAGGATCAACCATGATCCCGTCCTTAGACACAGTGTGGCCCAAGAATGCCACAGACTCCAACAAAAACACGCACTTCAAAAAATTAGCAAACAAACTATTCTTCTTCGACAACCCAAGCACAATGCGAAGATGACTCTCATGCTCCTCTCTACTCTTGGAATACACCAAGATATCATCAATGAACATAATCACAAAAGAGTCAAGGAACGGTCTAAAGATGCCATTCATCAAAGTCATGAATACAGCCGGGGTATTGGTAAGCCCAAACGACATAACTAAAAACTCATTATGCCCATATCTCGTCCAAAAGGCTGTCTTCAGAATATCCACGGCCCTGATCTTCAGCTGATGATAGACTGAACGCAAGTCAATCTTCGAGAACACTGAAGCACCCTGAAGCTAGTCAAATAAATCATCAATACGTGGCATAGGACGGTTGTTATGAATAGTAACCTTGTTCGGCTGGCGATAATCGATGCACATCCTCATAGATCCTTCTTTATTCTTCACGAACAACAGGAGAACCCCAAGGGGAGACACTCGATCTAATGAACCCCTTGCTCAATAAATCCTGCAACTGCTCCTTAAGCTCTCTCAACTCGGCGGGTGTCATCTAATATGGCGGAATAGAAATAGGGCGGGTGGCCGGATCCAAGTCAATACAAAACTCAATATCGCGATCGGGTGGCATGCCCAGCAGCTCGGACGGGAATATCTCCACGAACTCGCTCACAATGGGAATGGACTCAAGGGGTGGAGATGCAACAGTGGTGTCACGCACATGAGCCAGATAAGCTAAACACTCTTTGTTGACTAATTTCTTTGCTTGAAGAAAGGAAATAATCTTCTTCAGAGCGAGACTAGAAATACCCCTCCAATCAAGTCTAGGAATGCTCAGCATAGCTAAAGTGACTGTCTTGGCAGGACAGTTCAAGATTGCATGATAAGGAGAAAGCAAGGTCATACCCAAAATAATATCGAAATCCACCGTATGAAGTATCATCAAGTCTACCCACGTGTCATAAGCCATAAAAGTAACCAAGCACGACTGATAGACTTAATCAACCATAACAGAATCTCCGACTGGAGTAGACATATAAATAGGTGCCGTTATGCTATCACAAGTCAAGTCCCAACCAACAGCATGATATGCAGATATATACGAATAAGTTGATCTAGGATCAAATAATACAGATGTTGCTCTATGTCGAACAGAACAGTACCTGAAATGACAACATCTGAGGCCTCTGCCTCGAGCCCACTTAGGAACGAATAACACTAGGCCCCACCACGATCAGACTGTGATCCACCTCTCGAACTCTGGGACCCACTTCTACCGACTTGGGATCCACCCCTAGAAATTTGTAGACCAATGCGGCCTGACTGAGCACCGCTAGCACCGCGGCCTGACTGAGCACACATATAAATACGTGGATCCAGGATTAAATAATACAGATCTTTGCTCTATGTCAGACATAATAGTACCTGAAATGACAGCATCAGAGGCCTCCGCCTCGGGTCTACCTGGGAACGAATAACACTAGTCCCCACCACGACCAGCCTGTGATCCACCTCTCAGACTCTGGGACCCACCTCTATTGTCTTAGGACCTACCCCTAGAAATATGTAGACCACCGCCCCCTGACTGAGCACCGCCTCTCGAAGAAGCACCACCTCGGCTACCTGAAGATACGAGAGTCCTTTGGGGCTTATAACCCTACCTGGGTAGTGGACACTCTTGAGCAAAATGACCAAACGCTCCACACATAAAATAAGCCTTAGAAGGCGGAGCCTAATGAACAAAAATTGAAGACACAGCTGGAACAACTCTGTCTGCTGGTCGAGAAAATGAGCTCTCAGAAGCTCTCTGCCTGGATGGCCCACTAGAAGAAGCCTGTAATGCTGACTTCATAGGACAGTTGGAATAGGACTGATACTGACTAGAAGATTGTTCAGTGCCCCTCGAGCTGGAACAACTATAACCCCTAAATTATCGCTGCCTCTTCTCACTAAACCCTCTAAAGGCGCAGGCCTTAGCAGCCTTGACTAAGGAAGCATGCTCAGCAATGGACTCGAAGGAAGCATCCATGGCCTTAAGCTGAAGGCATGGAATCTGAAGAGAAGTAACGAGCTCACCAACAAATCGTCGAATCCTATCGGGCTCAGTAGGAATCAGGGGTCTTTGAATATGGGGCCAAATGAAAATAGCGAGTCACATAAGCATTAACAGATAATCCCCTCTGCTGCAGGTGGAGGAACTCATCTTTACGTCCCCCTCTCAAGTCCCAGGGCACATACTTCTCACAGAAGGCCCGATGAAACTGTGTCTAAGTAAGTGGATGAGAACCCTTTAGTCTGTAAGAAATGAACCTCCACCGAGTCTTCGCGTCTCCGCGAAACTGGTATGACACATAATCGACCCTGTGGGTTTCAAGAATCCCCATCCTATGCAATAACTCGTGCATGTATAATATAAACTCATATGCATCCTCTCCAGATGTATCAGTGAATCTCAGCGGATCCATTTCCTGAATCTCCCTGCTCCTGATCGGTCAAAGTCATAACAGGGCCTGCCATGGGTCTAAGATCATCTCCCATGGCCGGCATCACATCCATCCATGGATCCACAACCACAGCAGGGTGTCTTTGCACGGGTCTGCCTCTTCTTGAGGGTCTGTGCCCTATCTCTAGTCTTTGATCCTCTACCTAGAGAAGTAATACCAGCAACAGCCTGCAAGGCATCCAAATGAAGTAAAATATGAGCCATAGTGTCCTAGGTCACCTTATCTAAAGTCACCTTGGGGTGTGCCCGACGACCTCGTCTCGAATTTGCTGAACCTCAGGCTCAGGCTCTGGAGATAGAGCTCTCGCATGCCGCTGCCTAACCTAGGAGCCCTGCCCCTGGCTGGTGCAGCCCTATGGCCTCTATCTCGATCATGTCCTCTAACTGTCGCTCGTCCCTTGGTGCCAGTCATAGCTGCGGGCTCCGGCACCTGATCTCTGGCTATCGTGGCTTGAGTCCTCACCATCTATGAGAGAAGAGATATGAGTCAAATACCAATTAGATTGTTCAAGATACCAGTTAGAATAAAGTGGCACGAAAGAATGAAAGAATGTGAAGTTTCCTAAATGTCCTATAGCCTCTCACAGATAACTACAGAGCCCATCATGCTGATCCACGAGACTCTACTAGACACGCTCTTGTATTATAAACTGGGTTTCCTAGAGTTTCTGATACCAACTTTTCACGACCTAATTTCACTAAGTCGTGCGGGCACTTACCTTCCCCACCTCGATAGGCGAACCCTTAACCCAACATTCACAAATGATAGAAAATAGTGAAAGAAAGTAAAATAACATAAATCTCACAGATATAATATAAATAAGTATGGAAGTAAAGGAAATCCACCCCAGTATCTGGTCTGGTCATGCAAGAGCATTTAAACCAAATACTACGAGCCTGACTAATAATACATAGTAGTCTCAAGTCATGTCTCAGAATGGAAAGCCAGATATAAGTAATAGGAAGAGTCTTCGGGCAGCGAACGTCCTCATGCTCACCCTGAAGAGACTCGAATCAGCAATCCTCGAGTATCAGCCACGAGGGGTAGAAGTAGATCCAACCTGGTACTTTGCATTCATAAAAGAATGCAGCAAGTGTAGGTCAGTACAAAAAATAAGTACTAGTAGGTATCAAAGGCCAACTAAGACTAGCTAACATATATAAAGAGAACAAAGCAAGATAAATATGTAAAACAACGAGGTACAAGTCAATACGAATCCATAACCACGATACAAGTGATCACCTATGTTATAGCATCTAAACCCAACCGTGCTAAGTATCAGTATAACCGTTCCAAACTAGTAAACATCACAACAAGTCATCACCTATGTTATAGAATCTAAACCCAACTGTGTCAAGGCCCAGTATAGCTATTCCGAACCAGTATATCATAATCATATCACAACCATATCATAGAAAACCAAGAGCTATAATGCAATGCAATAATGTATGAATGATGAATGTAATGCATATGCATCATACACATGCACTCCAACCAATGGAACATCATATCTCAGCAGCACAACCCATGGGGGACCCGCAAAATCTATTGTTACAGCTTTGGAAATTTCGTGTCATCTACATTATGAGTAAGCTAACGTAAGGTCAAAGTGGAAATGAATCCCTTATAAGTTTAAGGAGGGTATCTAATAATTTTAAGTATGTACTTTAAGGTTCTAGAGTCATATGAATCGGCAAAAGTAAGTTTGTTGAGAGATTGGAAATTGAGTCATGTTTTGGGAAAACTTCGTATGATTTGAGTTATACATTGCTTAGAATTGTCTTGAGGGGAAATATAGGGCCCCTTATATGGTTAATTAAGTTTTATACAAGTTCCAAGAATGTTCCATAAGGATTGGAGGTCAAACGAATCGAAAAGAATGCATTTTCGCGAAACCGGGGAAAATGGAGCAATATGCGGCCGCATACTCAGTATGCTGGGTCGCATATTGGTAGGATACTCACCATTTTGGCTGAGAATTCTTCTCAACACCACACGCATATTGTGGAGGGAGTATGCAGCAACATACTCAATATGTTGAGCCGCATACTCACCGCAACACGGAGCGGTGGGGCGATTTTCAGCCCTTTTTAAATCCCAAAGGACCCCATTTTTCACATTAACTTTCCACACTTATTTCCCCACACATCTAGAGGGTTATTGAGAGTAATTAAAGTTTACATAGCATTCAAAAACTTTCCATATCATCAAGAGAGCATATCAACATCAAAACATCAAAGATAATCCATGGAAGGTGATTGTTCTTGTTTCTCTCCAAGGTGGTGATGAACTTAATCTTGGAAAGAATTGAGTAAGGTGAAGTTCTTCAATTATAAGGTATTTTTTTCCTATTATTTACATGATTGAGTTGGTGAAAATATTTAGTAACTCTTGGAAAGGAAAAGAATTAAAGTGGAGAAGCCATAAAGTGTTGAAGTGAAGTTGATGACTATGAGATGAACTTGAAAGGGGATTTTAGATAATTTTGAGATTGAATTGAATATAAATTCTTGAATATCGTATTGTGAATGTTATTATTGTTGTTTGGGAGTTGATTTGTAATTTGGTGGAAATTGATAAAATAGGGGAAGTGCTGCCCAAATTCCGTTAGCTCGTTAATTATACTAGTTTTAACTTAAGAGTGTTTTCAAGACTTAACCTTAGTATGAATCCTCTTGAATGTAGATTTTCACGCTTGGGAGGAGAACGCTAAGTAGTTAAGAAGATGAAAAGGTATGTTAAGGCTAACCCTTTCCTTCCAAAGGCATGATTTCCTTATTGTAAATCCATCTAAGATATCCGTAATGTCCTATTCTTAGAAAATGCTAGAAGCTCATGACTTTCAATATTCTTAGGATATTATTGATAAAAGCTCTTCATAGTGATGATGATAATGATGATGATGATGATGATGGTGATTCCATAAAGAAATCGGGGACTTACCGACTTTATGTCACCCCGATATAGTTGTAATGTTTCCTTTGGATACTCATGTATGTCATATATGTATATAGCTATTTTGTGACATTGAGCTTATATGGTTGGGTATGATATCTATTGCGCGTGCACCACTGTAGTTGGGTATGGACAGCACCGAGCCTTGTTATGGTCGAGTATGTTACACCTGGGAAATTTCCTGTTAGCGTACAGTGAGCAGACTAGCGAAGGGTACGACGTATACGGTATTTTTATAAGTAAGAAATAGCCTTTAATGGTCCTAATTAAGATTTTCAAAGACATTGGAAGTAGGAGACGAAAGTTGCCAAGGGAAGGCAAGGCATATGATAGGTATCGAACGGGATTTGTGAGTAGCGAGTTAATGAAGTTCTAATGGTGCTTTGGGAAAGAGTT
Organism: Lycium ferocissimum; assembly: GCF_029784015.1. Taxonomy (NCBI): domain Eukaryota; kingdom Viridiplantae; phylum Streptophyta; class Magnoliopsida; order Solanales; family Solanaceae; genus Lycium; species Lycium ferocissimum. The sequence goes on from NC_081344.1 coordinate 56,581,636, forward strand.
ATAATGCCCCTTAGATTGTTAATGAGGTGATAAACAAGTGTTAAAAAAGTTCCATAAGGATTGGAGATCAATGAGACGACGGGAACAACATCGGAAAAATTGTGGATTACACGGCCACTTCCACGGACCGTGTAACCTTATACGGACGGTGGAAGGGTCCGTGAAACTCCCAGCAGAGTTGGTGGCTGGCTGGTGGTGAACCACGACCAGTTCCACAGACAACATAATGTTCCATGGACCGTGAAAGTGTCCGTGGAAGTCCCGATGAGCTGAACAAGTTCTGGTTATATAAATGTGTTCCCACTTCATTTATTTCATTTCACACATTTCTTCATCTCTCTCAAAACCTCTAGAAGGTTCCATATATTTCATCCACAAGAAAACAAAGGAAATCAAGGATCAATATCAAGAATTCAAGTGAATCAAGTGTATGAAATCTCATTAAAGTCATCCAAGTCAAGAAATCCCAAGGAAAGCGAACTAGGGTTTTGGGTGCAAGGAGAGTATTCCACTCAAGACTTATTCTACCATTATCTAAGGTAAGTTTTATGGTATTTTCATGATTTTTGAAGTATTGTAAAGTTGAAACACTTGGATTGTAGAAGAGTATAGGAAATTGGTCATAAATGTGTGAATAGTATCATTGTTGAGTAGTAGTCGAAATAAATCATGAAAATGGATATGTTGAGATTGTAAATATGTTATGAATGACATTTAGAACATGGAATAAGTATTATATGTGAAAAAACACGATAGTGAACTTTGGTCATGATTATGAAGAATTCGAAGTGGAATTGTGAAATGTGGAAAATGCAAATGAATGATGATTCTTGTCTATGATATTGTGATTGTTGTTATGAATGTTTGGGAGTTGATATGGAATATGGAGGAAGTCATATAAACAAAGGAAATGCTGCCCAATTTTCTCTAGCTTTAGTAAGCACGTTCTTATGATTGTTTAGCTAATGTCGATACGAATTCTCTTGAAGGTAGAACGTGTACATTAAAGGCGAACAAGCAAGCGATAGTTTAGTTAAGCGACAAAGGTATGTAAGGATAAACCTTTCTTTCCAAGGCATGAATCCTATGGCATGATTTTCCTCCTTCTTCAAGAATTTCCTATATTCCGGAAACTAAGAGTCTATGTTCATGAATACCTATGTGAGATAAGAGATATATTACGAATACGATGATGGTGATGATGATCTTAAGTCTAAAGATTCTAAAGTTCATGATATGCTAGTTTCATAAAGTTCTCACTATGAATACGATATGATGTTTCTACAATCTAATGACCCTATTTTCGATCCCTTGAGGTTACTCGTTAGGTTACACTCACCTTAAAATGTTAATTCCTTCAAGGTGAGATATGACGAATATGATCACTCCATAATGTAATCGGGGGTTCTCGACCTTATGTCACCCCGATATCGTTATAGATTGTCTATGATCTCTAATGCATGTCCTACGATGAGTATTCCGGAAAAATTATGAGTCTATGTTCATAGAGGACTTCATATGAGATAAAGGTAAGAGATATGCCATAGATGCAATAATGGTAATGAAGAGCCTAAGTTTAGAGACTATAAAGCCTACCGTACGATATTTTTTTATGAAGTTCATGCTATGAAAATGATATTATTTCCATAGATTGTCCTTAATTCAAATGCATGCTCTATGAAAAGTTATGATAAGCTTATGAGATGTATGTGCTGATAAAGATTTTCGTAGTAATGGCAATGATGTTGATGAGATATACCGAGCCTCGTTATGGCCGGGTATGGAAGACATGTATGTGATATTGTCGAGCCACTACGTGGCTGAATACGGATATTGTCGAGCCACTACGTGGGCGAATACGGATAATGTTTGATGTGTACGAGCAGATACGGTATTATGATATGTATATGTATGTGCATTTCGCGACCATTAAGAAAAGGTAAAGTAAGCATGACAAACAACTCAAAAAGGTATTTGAACTTTCATTTTATGCTGCCCTTCACGTTTACTTATGTTACTATTCATGCTTTACATACTCAGTACATCTTTTATACTGACGTCCTTTTCTTTGGACGCTGTGTTCATGCCCACAGGTAGACAGGGAGGCGATCCAGACTCGTAGGAGCTATTAGCTGGTTTGAGAGCACTCCATTCTCCGGAGGTGCCATTGATCATTCTTTTGGTATATATGTGTATGTATGTTTTGGGCATGACGGGGTCCTGTCCCGTCTATAGGTATAATACTCTAGTAGAGGCTCGTAGATACGCAGTTGTGGGTAGTATGGTCTCACAGTTTCTCCTCATATGCATATGTATGTATATATATTACTTTGATAGCCGGAAGGGCCCATGTTTATAAAGTGAATTTGTTTTAATGAAAATAGTTTTCTATGATCATGAGTATGAATGAAACCAGAGAAGTAATAGAATGAGAGGTGCTCGGTGGTTAGCCTCGGGTACCCGTCATGGCCCGTAGCCTGGTCGTGACAGAGTACGGTCAATACTGAGTCTTGCTATGGCCGGGTATGGGTGACATCGAACCTATATGGTTGGGTATGGTATTGTATATGTATATGTATGAAATGTTCCCTCTAGAGAAAGGTTAAGTATGCATGACAATCATCTTAAGAGATATTATGAAGTATAAGTTGTTCTCTTTATCTTATGTTATCTTCATGCTTTCATCATGTTGCTATCCACGCCGTACGTACTCAGTAAATTGTTCGTACTGACGTCTTTTGTTTGTGGACGCTGTGTTCATGCCCGCAGGTAGACAGGGAGACAAACCAGATCCTTAGGCTGCTTCGTCAGTGATTGCATAGAAGTGCTCCATTTGATCCGGAGCTGCAGTACTTGGTATTATTATTTTTGTGTACATACTTGGGCATGGCGGGATCCTGTCCCGTCTTTATTTTATTACATACTCCATGTAGAGGCTCGTAGACATATGTACATAGCTAGATATCCCATAACCTTGTTAGTTTATATTGTGTATATCATTTTTGGTAGCCTTGTCGGCTTGAATATATGGGCATAGCTAATGATGTTTATGTAGATTCGCCGATGTTTGATGGAACTTGTGCCTTTTTGGTTCGGGTAATTATGAGTTATCCATATGGCTCAACCATATGTGATTATGAGAATATGTTAAGAGGTGCTTCATAGGTTAGCTTCGAGTGCTCGTCATGGCCCTCCGGTTGGGTCATGACATTTATGTACCAGTCACTCCGCACACAACCCCGAGATGACTCCATTCCCACCTATACACCTCATATCAGTCATTCCGCACACAGCCCAGAGATGACACGTTATATAATGTGTTTCAATGCATCAGTATTTCCTTCACACTTTCCATTCTCAGTACCATAACAATGCAATATCAATGTATCATGGAAGTAAGTATGAATACGATGCAATGTAATATCAACAACCAATTCAATCCCAAACAGTACCACACACAGCACATAAGTAAAATCAATAATAAGGCTACACAATAAGCCACAATGAAATTACAATTCTCATCTCAATATCAAATCAAGTAAAGTACCGCAATATCATAGTCATGATATATGACTAATCACCAATATCCGATGTCTCAACATGGAAATGAGCCAATAAGTAAATAGGACAAGATAAGTCAACAACACAACGGGGTGGCTAGCCCCCAAATCATACAACAAGGCCCAACCTAAGACAATATCCTACCCAACTTCATGCCTGAAGGTTTACATGTATTCTCCGACAATATCATCTAAACATACGCTTCGCTAATAAAAGTCTCACCACAAGGTAAACCGTAACCTAGCTGTAAAGCCGAACAACAAAGTGTCCAATAGTCAAACGTTAGTCTTTCCCTTCCTTTGAGCCTCAAGATAGTGGAAGTCTAATCATATTCAAATTATGAAATTAGAATTACCAAGAAATATCATTCAATCCTTACTTCTATTCAAGACCCAAATCCCAACCTATGGAATGGGGTTTATGAATTAAAAAGATGAAATAAGGAATCTATAGGTCTCAACATGAAATTAATGTTCTAGGTGATCAATTCCCATCAATTATAAGCTAGAAGAACTAGCAAATCACTTAAATTCGAATTCTAGGATAATCCCTCAAATTTTGGGTATAAACCCTAACTTTGAATTCCATAAATTAGCCACTACTTAGGAAGGATCATGCAATAATAGTTTCTAATCATCAATTCCACGCTTAATGAAGCTAACCCAATCAATAATTCAAGATTTAATAGCCTAGAATGAAGAACCCAGAAAACCATCTTTCAATCCACTATTTCTTAAGGAGACTAGCATGATTAATGGATTCCTATGGTGAATAATGTTACATGGAATGGAAAGGAAGTTGAAAGAACTTACCACAATGATTTTCTCTGAAGAACAACCTTGAATGCTCCCAAAAATCTCTAAAGTCAGAAAGGTATTGAATGAAAGACTTAGGGCTTTTAACACACATTTAATGAATCTAACTGCCCGTCACCAGCTTCCGCGCTCATATTAGCACTTCAGATGTCCTTTTCCCATGGAGTCCGTACGACCCAGTTGTTGCGTTGCCGGGGTCACCGGTATAGCGATCTTCTTGCCCGCGGTCATCTGGTGCGCTACAGTGGGACACCAGACACCAGAATTCCCCAATTTTCACTAACTCAACCCGTAATTTTGACTATCACCCGATGCCATCTACTCACAAACCATATAAGTAGACATACATAAAAACATGCTACAAATGCAATCATGGCCTTGGAATTCCCAACAGAGGTCTGGTTGACTGAGTCAACCCCCGATACCTCAAAACTAACTTCCCAAGCCAAGTCCTAAAATGAACCGGAATGCATTAGGAACCAAACTGAATATACGCACGAGTTCTAAAATATCTTCCGGACCTCTTAAAATTGACGGATTCCTAAAAAATGTCCGTTTAGCCAAAAGTCAACTTTGAGTAAACTCTTTTTTGCTTTAAGCCCAAATTTCCCACAACGTCACCCAAGTCATATCAAAAGACCTCGAGAAGCGTGCCAATAGTCCCCTTAAGTTAATTGTGAGCTAAACAAGCTCGAGAAAGGGTCAAAAACACAGAAAAGGCTATAATGACCAAACAAGTCGTTACAGACTTTGAGGTGAAAGATCACAAGGGGTTCGAAAATCAGGTAGCAGATCATCTTTCACTACTGAGGAAGTTGGAAAACTGTCAGAGAAGCTTGATATAGATGATACATTCCCAGATGATAGGGTTCTAGTAGTGTCTTCTAAAATGGCTCCATGGCATCAAACATCGCCAACTTTTTGGAGAAGGGCATTATTCTAAAGGAAATCAACGCATATCAAAAGAAGAAATTCTCAAGGGACTCTCGTCATTACTGGGATGAACCTTAAATGTTCCGGACATACACCTATAATATCATTCGACATTGTGTTCCAGAGTCAAAAGTGATGGATATTCTAAAGACTTGCCATGACTCTCCTTTTGGGGGTCATCATAGTGGTAACCGAACTGCAGCAAAAGGGATTGAATGTGGGTATTACTGGCCAACACTTTATCATGATGCTAACTTGATAGTGAAATCCTGTGATGAATACCAACAACAAGGGGCTATCTCTAAGAGGCATGAGATGCCTATGAACTATGTGACGGAAGTGGGGCCTTTTGTGAGTTCTGGTAGCATTGGGCCCTTTGTGAGTTCTGGTAGCATGGGGCCCTTTGTGAGTTTTGGTACCATGAAATACATTCTAGTGTCTATGGATTATGTCTAGAAGTGGGTAAAATCAGTGGCTTTACTCAATAATGAAGGGAAGAGCGTCGTTAACTTTCTCAAGAAGAACATATTCTTCCTGATTTGGCACCCCACGAGCTATTATTAGTGATGGAGGTTCGCACTAATGCAACAAGGCGTTTGCAACACTTCTTGAAAAGTATAGTGTTCATCATCGGGTGGCCACTCCTTATCATCTGAAAATGAGTGGCCAGGTGGAAGTCTCCAATCGGGAGATAAAGAGTATCTTGGTTAAGACGGTCAATGTAAATAGAACCGACTGCGCGAGGAAACTTGATGATTCTCTTTGGGCATACAGAACTGCATTTAAAACGCCTATTGGGACTTCTCCTTATAAGCTGGTTTTTGGCAAGGCGTGCCATCTGCCAGTTGAACTCGAACATAAATCCTTGTGGGCTCTAAAAAATTTAAACATAGACCTGGAAGAAGCAACCAAGCTTAAGTTGTTTCAGATGAATGAAATGGATGAATTCCGGTTCCATGCCAATGAAAGTGCGCGTTTGTATAAGGAGAAGATGAAGTACTATCATGATGTCAAGATTCTCAAGCGAGACTTTCAAAAGGGTGATTCTGTTATGCTATATACCTCATGGCTAAAGCTCTTCCCCAACAAGTTGGAATCCAGGTGGTCCGTACCATTTCAATTGGTGAGTGTTTCACCTAATAGCTCGATGGAATTGAAAACCATGGATGGAACTTGGACATTTCGAGTTAATGGCTAGAGGGTGAAGCACTACCATTAGTGCAATAATAGAGATAGGATCGTGGATAGGCACATGCTAAAGCATGGATACACTCCTGACCTAGAGTAAAACGGTACCACCGTCGTCCTGCGACGTTAAATCAAGTGCTGCTTGGGAGGAAACCCAAGTTTATTGCTTTTTATTGTTTGTATTCACATTTCCTTTGTTTTTATTTGTGCTGTTTAATGTGTATTGGTGTGAAGGATGCAGTGGAAAAGTTGCTGAGAAAATCACATGTCATGACCTAATCTAAGGGCTATGACGGGCACCTGGAGCTAACCTATGGAGCACCTCTTAACATATTCTCACAATCACATCTAGGTGAGCCACATAGCTAACTCATAATTACCCCGAACCAAAAGGGCACGTGTTTCATCAAACATCGGCACATCTATAGAAACATCATTAACTATGCCCATATATACAAGCCGACAAGGCTATCAAAAATGATATACAAAATATAGACCAATAAGGCTATGGGATATCTAGCTATGTACATCTGTCTACGATCCTCTACATGGAGGATGTAATATCATAAAGACGGGACAGGACCCTGTCATGCCCATATATGTACACAAAAGAATAATACTAACTACTGCAGCTCCGCATAAAATAGAGCACTTCTATGCAATCACTGACGAAGTAGCCTAAAGGTTTGGCCTATCTCCCTGTCTACCTGCGGGCATGAACACAGCGTCCACAAACAAAAAAGAAGTCAGTACGAACAATGTACTGAGTATGTAAGGCAAGATTAGCAACATGATGAAAGCATAAAGATAACATAAGATAAAGAGAATAACTTATACCTCCTAATACCTCTCAAGACGATTGTCATGGATACTTAACCTTTTTCTATAGAAAACATTTCATGCATATACATAGATTGATGCCAAACTCGACCATGTAGGTTCGGTGTCATCCATACCGGGCCATAACAAAGCTCGATGCTGTCCATACCTAACTGCATACCCAACTACAGTGGTGTGCACGCAATAGATATCATACCCGACCATATAAGCTCGGTGTCACAAAATAGCTATATACATATATGACATACATGAGTATCCAAAGGAAACATTACAACTCTATTGAGGTGACATAAAGTCTGTAAACCCCCGATTTCTATTATCGAATCACCATCATCATCATCATCATCATCATCATTATCATCATCACTATGGAGAGCTTTTATCAATAATATCTTAAGAATCTTGAAAGTCAAGAACTTCTAGCATTTCTAGGAATAGGACATTACGGATGTCTTAGATGGATTCACAATAAGGAAATCTTGCCTTTAGAAAGAAGGGTTAGCCTTACTGTCATGACCCAACCCGCCATGATTGGCACCTATCTAAATCCTAGTGGGCAAACCAACATACAAGACACCTATCCATTCAATCCGGTTTTATATTAACAAAGCTAAACAATATTACTCATTCAAACATCAAAAGAACAAAATAAGTCATGCCATAAATACTGAAATAAGTGCGGAAGTTCTAACTATTACAATCCCCCAAAATCGAAGTCATCGTACAAGACTCTAAGCTAAAACATGTCTAAGAATCGAAGTCTAACAAATAAGTAATCCATAATGTCCAGTACGAAAAGACATCATAGCAAGAAGATCTTCGGGTGGCACGGCATGGAAGCGACCACCCTAAAAATCATCTGTCAACAATTATCCTTCACGCAGATGTGAGGATGAGCCGTGTCTACTATATCACAATCTGCACTCAAAGAATGCAGCAAGGTAGTATCAGTATAAACACTATGTACCCGTAGATATCATAGGCCGATTAAGATTAGTATCATGTATATTTCGTAAAATCAGTAGAATAAAACAAGCCAGTCAACGATTACATGAATGTCAATAAATCATAGCAAGTCAATCAAGGACAATCACAATCAAATCACCAAGAATTTCAAGCAATCACAATCACATAAGCCACAACGAAAATAAATTTACCACAATAACCTCACTCGTTGTACATACATGTTAGACGTGTCTTAGCTCGGTGATAGTCATGACACGTAGGACCCATGGCGTCCATGTACCACTCATTCCAGAATACTTCTCGGATCCGAGCACAAACCTCCCCTCCAGAACGAACGTCTGTCACGGGACATATCAAGTTACCTCTCATTTCCAGAACGATCCTCGGACCACGAGCTCATAATCTAGGTCACATGAGTGCCTTTCCATACCTCTTACAGAACAGTGTTTCTTACCTTTAAAATATCAACAATCAACTCCTCATTTCATGTCACAATACCCTTGAGAAGATTATATTACCTTCTCATCTCAACACATCCACTGTAGATTCAATCACACAGAAATAATGGCACGGAGCCTACACAATTACTCAATCGCGTTCACGTAGGAATTTAGCCACACAATACCATGCATGAAAACTAGACATGCTTTCTCCTAAGGAGATCACAAAACATTTTAGCAAACTGGAATCTGCAGGCGCGACTCGATGGAACAAGTCGACGAAACCGTGGACCCAACCGTTAACATGTTTCTATAATCAGGGATTTTTAGGCGTAAGTCGATGAAGCAAGTCGTCAGACCGTCGACAAGTCAACGGGTTGTCGAACCGCTTCTCTGGAACCTTCCAGTTTCAGCTATAAATAGACGAACCATGCCCTTATTTTTCAGATTTCACTCTTCTCGCAAGTTCTGAAGGCTCTAGAACATTCCATACACTTCTCTAGCATAAATCCAAGGTAGATAAAAGATCAAATAAAAAAACTAGTAGAATCAAGTGCAAGGATGCTCTCTAGTGTTTATGGAAACCAAAAATCTCTTTGGTGTTGAAGAGGGGTTTTCCTCCAAGTATAGTATTTTCATCCGAAGTCCACTCCTACATCATCAAAGGTGAGTTTCATGTTCATTGCATGTTATTAAGAGTATTGAGGGGTTGAGGGACTTGGGTTAGAGAAGAAAGTAGAATATGAGTTCGACTACGGAGAAAATGGTATTTTGAGTAGTAAGTTAATGTGAATTATGAATCTTAGTATGAGATGAGTATAATCTTGTCATAAATGATGCTAATAACATGCAGGGAGTGTTATGTGAAGAATAAATATGATGTTGTAGTACAGTTATGGTTATGGATGATTTTCGAAGATGAACTTGAGGGGTAAATAATGTTTAACTTTAAGAATATAATAATTATGATATTATAGATGTCCTTATTGATATTTGGGAGTTGTCTTATTTTATGGAAGAAGTTGTCAAAACAAAGGAAATGTCGCAAATTGTCATTAACTCTTAGTTGCTTTAGCTTAAGCTTAAGTATGTTTTCGGTTGTCTAATCTTAGTACAAATCCTCTTAAAGGTAGAATCGCGAGCTTAAAAGGCAAACAATTAGACGATAGAGTTAAAGAAATATAAAGGTATGTAAGGCTATTCCCCTTCCTTCAAAGGCATGACTCTTACATTGTTATTTCTTCCCTATATCCCCATGAACTTTTTACATCCCTAAAGATGAAAGTTAAAGAGCTCATTATGAGATAGAGATGAGATATATTCTATGATAACGATGATGATAATGATGCTTCCATGAGCTTGATAATCCTATGTTTATGATTTCATTGATGTTATTCCTTGTTGCTGCCTCACCTCATCATATTAGTTCTTTCAAGGCTAGGCATAGCGATGACGATGTTCCATAATATAATCGGAGGTTCCCGACCTTACGTAACTCCGATAGAGTAATAGCTTTTATTTGAGCTCCCATGCATACTTTAGTTTATGTACATGTAAAATTACACCGTGCCTAGATTGCCAGGCATCACCGCTAAAAATGTTTAAAGATAACATTGTGTCTATCTGACACGAGCTGCAGCACCACTAATAGGTGGCATGAGATGGTTAAACTGGACGCAGGCTAATGATGTTATTGATTTAGAAAGTTTAGTCATGTATGTGTGATATGTTTTAAAGGTAAAAATGAGCATGCATGATTTCGCCTCAAGAGGCAAGCAGTTACAGTTATTTTTTCTTCTTATGCTTTCCATATTTCCTTATTATGTTACCATATGTGCCTTACATACTCAGTACATTGTTCGTACTGACATCCTTTTCTTTATAGATGATGTGTTCATGCCCACAGGTAGACAGGGAGACGATGCAGATGCTTAGGGGCTTACTCGACAGATTACAGGAGCACCCCACTACTCCGGAGGTGTAGCCCAGTGATATATTCTTTTGTGTACATATATGGGCATGGTAGGATCCTGTCCCATCACTATGATTCCAGTATTCCAGTTAGAGGCTCGTCGATGCATACATGTGGGTTGTAGATGTTATGTGACCCCCTTTATTGTAGATTTTGTACATCATTTTTGTAGCCTTATGAGCCTATGCTTATATACGTTTCGGGAGATGTTTGGAAATTGTTCATGATAAGTTTGCATTGAGAATGATATATTCCTAGGTTAAGTATGATAGTGAGCATGATAAGCGGTGCTCAGTAGTCGGCTCCAGGTATCCGTCGTGCCCCTAGTTGGGTTGTGACAAAAGTGGTATCAGAGCAGTTTCGTCCTAGGGTGTGTCGAACGTGACAGAGTAGAGTCTTGTTTATGGGTGTGAAGTGCGCCACACTTATAAACAAGAGAGTATGAGACATTTAGGAATAATGATCGTCTTTCTTCTTCATAGATCATGCGATAGAGCTACGTTATAAGAATTCCTTTCCCTTAACTGTGTGTTATGATTTCAGCGATGCCGATAAAGAGAAAAGCAACAGCCGCCCAGAAGGGAAAGACAGCGACAGGAAGACGAGTTGAACAGGAACCATCGGTACATATAAAGGAGGGTGAGTCCTATAATGAGGCTCTGTCTCATACCTCTCACCGCCATATTAGAGGAGCATGAAGGGGCCTCAGCTCCAGCTCCAGTGCCACTAGTTCCTCCACCGGTTGCTTCGAGTTAACAGATGACTGAGGCCATTCAGTTATTGACCCAGCTAGTTGCCACTCAGGCTCAGCGGTAGAGTGCGGGTCCGGGTGACAGAGCCATTAGCGCTAGAGCCCGTGATTTTATGAGCTTGAACCCTCCGAAATTTTTTTTTGAGGTCAAAGCCGGATGAAGACCCGCAGGGTTTTATAGATGAGATGTTGAGGACACTGAGGATTATACATGCTTCCGTTATTGAGATAGTGGAGTTAGCGTCCTATAGATTGCAGGATGTCGCCGTTCTATGGTATAATAATTGGATAGCTTCAAGAAAGGAAAATGCACCACCCCAAGTTTGGCAGGAATTCGTAGATGCTTTCCTTCGTCACTATTTACCACCCGAGGTTTGAAGGGCTCGAGCTGACAGGTTTCTGAATCAAAAGCAAGGAAGTATAAGTGTTCGGGAGTATAGTCTTCGTTTTAACTCATTGGCTAGATATGTTCCCCTTTATGATAGCGATATGGGAGAACAGTACATAGATTTATGAGGCTGTGGGGCCACGTTTGTTCAAGGTGTATGACTTCACTACGGGAGGGGATAGACATCTCGTATCTGAAACTGCGCCCGGAATTTAGAGACCGATAATAGGCGCAAAGGGGTGAGCGTGATGCGGACAGAGGGCATAGTAAGAGGGCCAGATTTGCCGGTGCTAGCACAGAGTATAGAGGGGGTCATCGGCAATAATACTCCAGATATTCAGGACAGTCCACAGCTAGTGCACCTCCTCGATTCCCGGGCAGGAGATTTGATCATCCCATTTATTCTGGTCCGGGTCAGAGTTCGAGGGTCTCAGGTCCTCAGTTAGGAGGTGATTCTAGACAAAGGAGACCACTGATACCACAATGTAACCAATGCGGTAGATTACATTCGGGTCAGTGTCACCGAGGATCAGATGCTTGTTATGCTTGTAGTCATGTTGGGCATATGATGTGTGATTGTCCATCGATGGGTGGTAGAGTTAGGGCTTAGCCTACGGGATCGATGCAAGGTTCTTCGTCGTCCGTGTGCCACAGCAGGTAGACTCCCCCGGGGCTCGGCGGTAGTGGCGGGGGTGAGGGGGAGCTTCCGATTCGAAGTGGCCCTCGCGGCCCGTGTTGCTTGCTTTCGGATGCCGGGATGCGGAGTCCCTCCCCTGATGTGGCTATAGGTATATTGACCATATTCTCTTATGATGTCTATGCATTGATTGATCCAAGTTCTACCTTGTCGTATATTACTCCCTATGTTGCTAGTCGTATTGGGGTGAAACACGAGCCAATAAAACCTTTTGAGGTATCCACTCCTGCTGGTGACCCGATAATAGCTAGACAAGTATATAGAAATTATGTGATTGTGGTATGTGATCGTCAGACTAAAGCTAATTTGATTGAGCTAGAAATGTTAGATTTTGATGTTATTATGGGCATGAATTTGTTAGCCTCTTGTTATGCTAAAGTAGATTGTAGAACAAAGATGGTTCGATTCCAATTTCCAAGGGAACCAGTGCTTGAGTTGAAAGGTAACACAGTGTCTCCAAGGGTAGGTTTATTTCCTACCTCAAAGCGAGGAAGATGATTGCAAAAGGCTATATTTATTACTTGGTCCGAGTTCATGACACCAAAGCAAAGTTTCCGAATCTTCAATCCGTCCTGATAGTAAATGAGTTTCCAGATGTATTTCCGGATAAATTCCCAGGCCTTCCACCAGAAGGAGAAATTGATATTTTTATTGATGTGTTGCCGGACACCGAACCTATATCTATTCCTCCTTATAGAATGGCTCCAGCAGAACTGAAAGAGTTAAAGGCATAGCTAAAGGACTTTCTTGAGAAGGGATTTATTAGACCCAGTTCATCACCGTGGGGAGCGCCTGTCTTGTTCGTAAGAAAGAAAGACGGCTTCCTACGAATGTGCATTGACTATAGGCAGTTGAATGAGGGGACGATAAAGACTAAATATCCTCTTCTAAGAATCGATAATTTTTTTGACCAATTACAAGGTGCCAAGTGATTTTTCAAGATTGATCTGAGGTCGGGGTATCATCAAGTGAGAGTTAGAGAAGAGGATATTCCGAAAATGGCTTTCAGAACCAGATATGGCCATTATGAATATCGGGTTATGTCGTTTGGCTTTATTAACGCTATGGCAGTGCTTATGAACTGGATGAACAATGTATTCAAGCCTTTTCTATATCTATTTGTGATCGTGTTCATCGATGACATTCTAGTATACTCTCGATTAGAAACAGAGCATGCGGACCACTTGCGTATTGTCCTTGCAATTCTTCGGACTCATGAACTGTTTGCCAAATTTCAAAATGTGAGTTCTAGTTGAATTCTATAACTTTTCTGGCCATATTATCTCAGCTGACGGCATTTGGGTTGATATTCAGAAGATTGAAGCTGTGAAGACGTGGCCAAGGCCTACAACTCTTATGGAGGTCCGTAGTTTTCTGGGTTTAGCAGGTTATTATAGAAGGTTCGTGGAAGGATTTTCTTCTATCTCTGCACCGTTGATGAAGCTAACGCAGAAGTCAGCAAAATTTCAGTGAACTGGTGCTTGTAAGCGCAGCTTCCAGGAATTAAAAGATAGATTGACTTCAGCCCCAGTCCTGACACTGCCAGAAGGATCAGAAGGTTATGTTATTTATTGTGATGCCTCCGGTGTTAGATTAGGCTCTGTGTTGATGCAGCACGGGAAGGTTATAGCCTATGTCTTCGGACAGTTAAGGAAACAAGAGAAGAGCTACCCAACCCATGATCTTGAGTTAGCGGCGGTTATTAATGCTTTGAAGATATGGAGACATTATTTGTATGGTGTTCATGTTGATATTTATACAGACCATAAGAGCCTCCAGTATATTTTCAAGCAAAAGGAGTTAAATCTTCGGCAGAGGCGATAGTTGGAGTTATTGAAAGACTATGATATGAGTATACTCTATCAGGGAAAAGCAAATATGGTGGCCGATGCTCTTAGCCGCAAATCCATGGGCAGTCTATGTGGTGTTCAGCCAGAGAAGAAAGAATTAGTTCGCGAGCTCCATCAACTAGCCAGCCTAGGAGTTCGTTTAATTGATTCGGGCAATTCAGGAGTTGGTATTCATAACCCAACTGTTTCATCCTTAGCACGAAAGTGAAGAAGTACCAATATGAAGTTCCCCAGTTGAGTCACTATAAGGATACACTTCCTCAGAAAGAGAAGTCACTATTTGGGATTTCTGCAGATGGAATTCGCAGGTATCGAGGCAGGCTATTTGTTCCGGACGTTGCAGGACTACGCCATCAGATTCTAGAAATTGTTCATGACGTCGGATGCCAGTCACGTCTAGGGTGGGTTTTGGGGCGTGACAGTGATCATCCCAACTACCCCCAAAATCTAACACACATGCCCGTAACATATCCTTAAGAGTCTGAATGGTACGCTCAACTTTTTCATCAGTCTGTGGATGAAATGTTGTACGAAAGCTCGCCTGAGTCCCCAAACCTTCTTGGAAGGACTTCCAGAAATTAGCTGTAAATTGTGTTCCTCTATCGAAAATAATAGATACTGGAACACCATGGAGTAGTACTATTTCTTTGATATAAAGCTTTGCATAATCTTCATCAGTGTATGTAGTTCTGACTGGTAGAAAATAAGCTCACTTCGTAAGTCTATCCACAATTACCCATATAGAATCATACTTACACTGAGAACGAGGCAAGCATGCAATGAAATCCATATTAATCACTTCCCATTTCCAGGTCGAAATTTCTATAGCTTGCAACAATCCACCGAGCTTTTGATGCTCGAACTTTACCTGCTGACAGTTAGGACATTGAGATACAAACTCTGCTATGTCTTTCTTCATTCCGTCCCACCAATAACTGGATTTAAGATCCTGATATATTTTCATCGCTCCCGGATGAACAGCATAACGGGAACAATGGGCTTCCTCCAAAATCTGGTGACGTAATTCCCGCTACATCCGAGAACACATAATCGCCTCGATACACCGAGAACTCCATCTCGCGTAAATTTCAAAGGATGACTTCATCTTCTGAAGAAGTGTATTTCTGTAATGAACTAATATGGGATCCTCATACTGGTGTTCTTTCACCTCAACCACTAGTGATGAAACAGCTGAATTCTGAATGGTAACTCCCATAGTGCCCGAGTCCATTACCTGAACTCCTAGGCTAGCTAACTGTTGAAGCTCACGAGCTAACTCTCTTCCCCGTCGAACATCACATAAGCTTCCCATAGATCTATGGCTAAAAGCATCAGCTACAACGTTCACTTTCCCGAGATGATATAGTATGCTAACATCATAATCATTTAACAACTCCAACCATCGCCTTTTCCGTAAATTCAACTCTTTCTGCTTGAAAATATATTGAAGGCTCTTGTGGTCTATATAAATATCAACGTAAACACCATACAAATAATGCCTCCTCATCTTCAATGCATGAATCACTGCAGCTAACTCTAAATCATGGGTCGGGTAGTTTTTCTCATGTTTTCGCAACTGTCTTGAAGCATAAGCAATAACTTTACCATGTTGCATCAACACACAACCTAACCCCACGCCTGAAGCATCACAATACACCACATAGCCCTCCGGTCCTTCTGGAAGTGTCAAAATCGGGGCCGAAGTCAGCCTATCCTTCAATTTCTAAAAACTGTGCTCACAAGCATCCGTCCATTAAAATTTAGCTGACTTCTGAGTCAGTTTCATCAATGGTGCAAAAATAGAAGAAAAGCCTTCTACAAATCTTCTGTAATAACCTGCCAAGACCAAAAAACTACGAACCTTCACGGGTAATGTTGTCAATAGGTCTCGGCCAAGTCTTACTGACTTCAATCTTACGGGCATCCACCCGAATGCCATTGTGAAATAATATGCCCTTAAAAGTCACGGAATTTAACCAAAACTCACATTTTGAAAATTTTGCATATAGCTCCCGAGCCTGGAGAACTCTAAGGATAGCACGTAAATGATCTTCATGCTCTGCCTCGGATAGTGAGTATACCAAGATATCATTGATAAACACAATCACAAAAAAGTCAAGGAAAGGCCTGAACACATTGTTCATCAAATCCATGAACACCGTCGGTGCATTAGTCAATCCGAACGACATTACTCGAAATTCGAAATGACCATATCTAGTTCTTAAGGTCATCTTAGGAATATCTTTCTCCCTAATTCTCACCTGGTGGTACCTCAATCTCAAGTCTATCTTTGAGAACCATTTGACACCCTACAACTGATCAAATAAATCATCAATTCTTGAGAGGGGATATTTATTCTTGATCGTCACCTTATTCAGTTGTCTGTAATCAATAGACATCCACAAGGAATCATCTTTATTTCTTACAAACAATATAGGTGCTCCCTACGGCGACGAACTAGGCCTGATAAAGACTTTCTACAGTAAACCCTTCAATTGCTCTTTCAACTCTGCAGCAGCCATTCTATAAGGATGAATCAATATTCGTTTAGTATTCGGTAGCACATCAATGGAAAAATCAATCTCTCGCTCTGGTGGAAGGCCTAGAAGCTGGTTCGAAAATACATCCAAAAACTCATTCACTATTGGAACAGCATCGTGAAGAGTCGATGATTCTGCTTCCATAACTTGAACCCGAACTAAATGATAAATACAACCTTTAGCAATCATCTTCCTTGCCTTGAGATAGGAAATAAACCTACCTCTCGGAGACGCTGTATTACCCTTCCACTCTAAGACTGGTTCTCCCTGAAACTGGAAATGAACCATTTTTATTCTACAATCAACATTGGCATAACAAGAAGCCAACCAATCCATACCCATAATGACATCAAAATCTACCATTTTTAGCTCATTTAGATCAGCCATAGTATGACGGTCACAAATCACAACCGCACAATTTCTATATACCCGACTAGCTATCACTGAGTCACCGATGGGTGTAGACACTTCAAAATGTTTAATTAGCTCAGGTTTCACCCCAATACGACCGAAAATATAAGGAGTAACCTATGACAATGTAGAACCTGGATTAATCAATGCATATACATCATCAGAAGATATCGATAATATACTTGGGACAACATCGGGGGAAGACTCGAGATCCTGTCACCCAACCAGTCTATAAATACAGTGCTGAGGACCACTCATACTGGGCGCTTCTCCTCTACCTCTACCACGACCAACAGGTGTCTATGAGCCTTGCCTCGGAGGGCGTTTAGAGGATGAAGAACTAGCTCCTGGCCCTGTGGGCTGAACCATACCCCTACCATCTTGAAACGGACACTCGCACATAATATGGCCTGACTAGCTGCAAGCATAGCAACCACCCGAACCTAATCGACACTGTGCCCAATGTAACTTACCAGACTGAGTACATCGTGGTAAGGGTGGTCTGATCTGGCCTGAGTCACCCCTATACTGAGAACCCGAAGCTCTGAAAATCTGACCCCGTTCAGAGTGAATAGTTCTATCAAATCTCTGGCCTGTATATCGTGGAGGCGCACTAGTCACTGAATAGCCTGAGTGCCTAGAGTACTGCCGCCTCTGCCCTCCTCTAAACTTATTAACCAGACCCGAAGATCTAGCCCTCTTACTATAACCCCTATCATGCTTACGCTCACTCCTCCACTGTTGTTGTCATTCTTCCAAATTCGGGGCATGGGCCTGAATGCGAGAAATATCCATACCTTCCTGAAGTGAGACTGTCAAACACTCATCCATCAAATGCTCCCCCAAACCATTCACAAAGCGATGAATGCGATCTCCCATATCATCTACCATGGCCAGAGCATACCTGGACAAAGAATTAAAATAAAGGCTATACTCTAGGGAACTCATATTTCCCTGTCTAAGATTCAAGAACCTATCAGCTCTGGCCCGTCAAACCTCTAGCTTTAAATAGTGTTGGAGGAAAGTATCTACAAACTCCTAGCATACCGGTGGAGGTGCATTGACTCCTCTAGAAGACATCCAAACAGTATACCAATGAACCGCAACATCGCGTAATCTATTGGAGGCCAACTCTATCGACTCAACATCCAAAGTATTTATTACCTGTAATGTTCTCAACATTCCATCAATAATGCTCTGCGGGTCCTCATCCGGTTTTGACCCAAAGAATTTTGGAGGGTTCAAACTAATAAAATCATGGGCTCTAGCACTGATAGCTCTATCACCATGACCCGTACCTTGCCGCTGGGCCTAAGCGGTGACTAACTGAGTCAAGAATAGATTGCCTCTCTCACGTCTTGGCTTGAGGCATCTAGTGGAGGAACTGGGGGTGGGGAGCTGGAGCTGAGGCTCCTTCTTGCTCCTCTGAAATGGGTGGAGTATGAGAGGACCGTGATGGAACCTCGTTCTGGGACTCGCCCTCATCTACTTACAGAAGCGGTACCTGCTCACCCTTCTACCACCACGACTTCGTTCCTTCCGGGCCGCTCGTAGCTTTCTCTTCACAGGCATCGCTAAAAACATAACACACGGTTAAGAAAATGAAAATTCTTATATCATTACTTTATCACACGATCTATGATGAAAAAGAAGGTCAATCATTCCTAAATGCCCGCAGCCTCCTGTTTATAAGTGTAGCACGCTTCACACCTATAAACTAGACTCTACTGGACACGGCTCATAGACACACCCTAGGACGAACTGCTTTGATATCATTTTTGTCACAATCCAACCTAAGGGCCATGACGGGCACCTGGAGCTAACCTACCGCACACCTCTTAACATATTCTCACAATCACATCTAGGTGAGCCACATAGCTAACTCATAATTACCACGAATCAAAAAGGGCACAAGTTTCATCAAACATCGGCACGTCTATATAAACATCATTAACTATGCCCATATATACAAGCCGACAAGGCTATCAAAAATGATATACAAAATATAGAACAATAAGGCTATGGGATATCTAGCTATGTACATCTGTCTACGAACCTCTACATGGAGTATGTAATATCATAAAGATGGGATAGGACCCCGTCATGCTCATATATGTACACAAAAGAATAATACCAACTACTACAGCTCCAGATAAAATGGTGCACTTCTATGCAATCACTGATGAAGCAGCCTAAAGGTCTGGCCTGTCTCCATGTCTACCTGCGGGCATGAACGCAGTGTCCACAAACAAAAAGAAAGTCAGTACTAACAATGTACTGGTATGTAAGGCATGAATAGCAACATGATGAAAGCATAAAGATAACATAAGATAAAGAGAACAAAATATACCTCCTAATACTCAAGAGGATTGTCATGCATACTTAACCTTTTTCTAAAGAAAACATTTCGGTGGTCTGTTAATGTTGAAGTCAAAAAGGCAGATATGTCGGTTGAGGCAAGGTTCTAGTGGTCTGTTTTGATAACCCGCATCTATGCTACTCAGCCCGATAATATGCAACCTATGGTCAAGGCAATTCTGGTAGCGTGTACTATGTCCAAATACAAAATTAATTTGGGTGAATTGATTGCTTCTGAGATCCGGTGGCGAGTGACACAAAATGATACATCTTTGGCTGTCCCTTGCCTGATAACTGCTTTGTTTAACTGAGAGGGTATTCAACAGCTACAAAAAGGCTTTGGTGGTACTAAGTAGATCAAGAAGGCTTTGGAGTCGGTGCAACAAGAGCAGCATCGACTTCATTCGAGGATGGATGGTATTGAGTTGATGTTCAGGGAGTTCACCAAGAACCATCCAGAGGTAGATTTGGGGGCACTTCAGACTGAGCTGAGTCAGTTAAGGGCGGATATGGTAGAGTTGTAGGCCAGAGCAGATGTTGGACCTCTTCACCCGCCTTCAGCACCGCAAGTGGATTTATCAGCAGCACTTCCAATTGTGAAGTTCTTGGGGGATGACTCTCGGCCTCGAACAAGAGGCAAGAGGAAGAGATCTGAAGAGGATGATGATGATGATGATGAAGTGTTCGTGCGGTATGCCCTAGAGGATCCCGTGGCATTTTTAGCTCCTAAGGATAAGAAGGAGGAGGAACGATCGATGAAGTTAGCCATGCATATATCCTATAAGGATGCTCAGGGCACAGGTGCTTCTTCCAGTTCAGTACCTGCCATCGAGCTACCACTTAGCACTGAGGTACCACAAACTGAGGAGGTTCTTATAGAGAATGCTATTGCTGATCTTGACACGGCTCTTATTTCTGAGACTAACATCATTGCTTCTACCCGCAGGCTAGAAAGCCTATAGAGATTACAGTTCCCGAGGCTGACAAGCCTCAAGAGATGACTACGGACAATAGCACCTAGGGCACCCCAGAGAGCTCTTACCCTTTGTATTTCATATATTTTATGTATTGGGTACAATGCATGATTCTTCAGTTGGGGTGGGGCTAGCTGGTAGTTGAATTTGTGCATATTTGCATATATGTGTTTAGGAACCCCCTCGGCTTTTCTTTGCGTAGTTCTTTTCCCGAGTGGCTTATTTCTATTGAAACTGGCATGCTTAGGTTGTTTAGGTAAAATAGAGTAATTATGAATTAGATGGTGGTGGTGGATGAACTCATGGCTATGCATATGTGATTTTGTGTTTTAATGAAAAATGACCCCTCTCCGAAAAGTTAATGTATATGCTCAGAACGTGTTAGTGTATTGACATGTATGCTTCTTTTGATGGCATTTTGAGTATTGGGTATTAAGTGTGATGAATATTTGCTTGGGTAGTCAATAAAACAATCCTTATGCCAATGTGTGTGTAAGTGGTTAGTATGTGTTCATGTTTTATACTTGCAATCCAGAACTTGCCCTATTGGTCATGCTTGATTACTAAGGACAGTTTGGGTGTTGAAATGACCTTAGGCTTTCTTTGTATAAATTAGTTACTTTGGCTCATAAGACTTACCCAGTATTTAAATAATCTCTAGTTTTCCCCTTTTGAACCTTTGACCTTTTTCTTGACTAGCCGTTTGTCACACCCCGACCTCACTAGGGTGTGATGGGCACCGACCTAAATAGAGCTTGTAGCGAACCATTCTTTCTTAATACGTACAAATTTTTTTTGAAATCTTTATGTCAAGTATACATAACAAGACTGCTAAAATATTCCTTTGTTGCTTTAGAATCAAATAAAATATGTGACTATACAAAACTTGTATCATGGTACAAACTAGCTCCTGAAACCCACGACTCTGTCTGCAAAGTCTCTAATCCGTAATCGAAGTCCCGGCACGGGTACTCGACCGGCCACACTCCGTGCCAAATGGAGCTCGCCAACTTCGTTGGAACATCTTCTATATTACCGTCAATCCATCCGGGTGTACCGCGCGCATGGACGCGGCCCGAAGAAGAGGGGTCGTACGAGCAATGTCCGAGTATGTAAGACATGAACAAAAGAACAACATAGTAAGAGTTGTAGAGTATATCATGTAAATAGAGTATTCTATACATACGGATATATCATGGGAAGTCATGGTGTCCGTATATATATAACATGTCGCGTGCAAACAAGAATTAGGCAGAGCATTAATCGTATGGAAACATAGACAAGATCATAGGATAAAAGGAGAAACCCGTATACGTGAGTGCCACTCGGGGGGCGGAGGCCATGCACGCTTAGCTTTTTTTTTTTTCTTATTCGAACACGGTGTTTCTTGTTTTTGTACATAGAAAACAGATACTTTTCGAAAACAAGACTTTTTACGCAAGTACGTACGCCGAATTCATCGCTCCCTGTAACCCCCCCCCCTCCCCCAACAAGTTTTCCCAAGTATATCATATTATATATATATAGCACGGAACGTACGCCGCGTACGCTCTCCCATAAATCCGCGTCCGGCATCCCGCGTCCGGGATGATTAGCCAGCTGAATCAGGTGGACACAGTTGCCCTCCCCATTCCCCACATATACAGTGTATACAAGTACATTCATCAATATCAGGTATTATATATATATATATATCATATAAACAATTAAACAAAGATGTACGGGAGCCCAAGGAAAAGCCGTAACGCTATCGGAGTGACGTAAGGTCGGTAACCTCCGATTTTATTATGAAATGATCATGGGCGCTTTATCTCACTTGAAGGAACTAATAGTAAGGCGAGACAATTAATGGAAAGCAATATCATGAGAAAAGTACAACGTAGGATCATAGTGGCATCGTTCGTGTACTTAGAATCTTTAAAGGAAAACACTATTCATGAGTAGAGCCGAGGATTCAAGAAATAGTTTAACGTTCTCATCTCGGCACTGGAATCATAGACTTGGAACCTTTATTCATAGGATCATCATTTTTTCATCATAGAGCCATAGTCGTCGTCTTAGTCATTAAGGCTTGCAATATTGTAAAACTTAGTTTTTTGAGAAAAACGAGTATTTTGGGAAAACACTTGTAAACTTTTAGGAAGGAAAATCATGTTTTGGAATCGAGGGTTTGGTAAAAACAATTATTATTTAGTAGTCGGAAGTAATAACCAAAAACTTTCCTTAACTATAGAATGAAAGTAAGTCAATGGGTCAATAAGAGAGAGTTCGGGAATAGTGGGCCCACCTCGAGTCAACCGAGGCGGCATATCAAATTTACGTATATTGGTTCATAGCGTCACTTGAGAGGGTCTTAGGATAATCGAATCCTATTTGTGTAAGTTCTGGATGTTTGAGAAGTTTTTCCAACATTTCATGCAAGTTCTAATTCAATTCTACTGAATGAATAGTAACTAGTTTTCAATCTCGGATTTCTAGAGTTATGGAAGTCTCCGAGGCGCGAAATCAAGCCTATACGTCTAGGACATGCCCAAGAAAGAAAGTAAGGTCTTACATACCTTTTTCCGCTTCTTACGCTCCTCCAAATTCAAGCTCCAAATCCGCCAAATCTACAAATTGGTCACATTTACCAAACCTTAGTTAGAAGTCTTTGAGTTGGATTCTTAAATGAACTTGGTTACCGAAATTTTGGCAGCATTTCCCGTAAATATACCATGCCACCAAGTTTAACTTGGCCGATTTCAATCAACAACAACCCCGGAATACAACCCGGCCAAACTAACAACATTCAATGCCAATAACCAACAATCATAATACAATATCGATAGGTAATTCAAGGTATCCAAACCAACATCCAATCTTACCCGAAATCTTCCAACTTAACTAGAACAATAACAACACACTTCTTTCTTTCCAATTCATAAACTACGTCAACATTTCTATATGTTAGCAACATCATTTTCATCAATACAAGAAGCTATATCGAATTCACATTATCTTGCAAATCAGCCCACAAACAATTACAACCTCAATTTAGACCATTGAACCTTCGTTTTCATCACATAATCTACAACAAATAACAACCAAACGTTACATAAAATTAGTTCATCTCTCCTCCAAAACAGCCCATACTCGGCCATAACATCAACATCTTTATTTCACGTATTTCATTCATTTCAATACATTACAACATGTTCCAACACAACACAAGACTAAGTAAAATTAATTCATTCTTCTTACACTAAGGTAGCCACTCACGGCCACACTACACACACCACACTTTCATGAATTCCATGCATTTCTACATTCCACAACACACAAAAACCGTGCACAACCATCCACAAGACATGTAGAGAGAGAGTTAAACCTTACCTTTCACTTATCTCTCCTTCGGCCTAGAGTAGAAAGATTGCAACAACGAACGATCCAATTGCTCCAACAACTTCTCCACGTCGTCAGAGAACCTTCTAATTAGTAGGAAAGCTTGAAGAATATATTTTTTCCTCTCCCTTTTCATGGCTGCATTCGACGACCTCTTTGGCCGTGCCTCTCTCTCCTTTCTTTCTTTTCTCCATTTTTCTCTAAGTCTCTAGAATTGGAAAAGATGAATAAGTCTTGCCTTATTCATCACATGTTCTATATATATATATATATAGCAAGGTGGCCGGCCAAGCCCCTTCCTTTTTCTAAATTTTTCTAGATTTTTCCCTTAATTTTTCTAGAAATTATCTAAGTCATAAAAGATGACTTGGTTGGCTTCTCTTGCAAGCTTTGTCCACACATGTATATATAATTAACTCCCATTACATTAAAAATGTGGACACATAGGGGCATGCCACACGGCCAAGGGCCCTCCAATTGCATTCTTAATATTTTTTTTATGAAATTCCCATTTTGCCCTAGTCCTCCGCGATATTTTCCATGAACCCTTTCCGAATTTTCCTTTTTACTCTTAACCTTTCTCATTATTTCCATACTACCAACGTCCATAAATAATTTCATAACCTACTAATGCATTAAAATAATTCTAGAACATAT
>NC_081344.1:56606457-56622523 GCF_029784015.1 Lycium ferocissimum
TCATAAACTACGTCAACATTTCTATATGTTAGCAACATCATTTTCATCAATACAAGAGCTATATCGAATTCACATTATCTTGCAAATCAGCCCACAAACAATTACAACCTCAATTTAGACCATTGAACCTTCGTTTTCATCACATAATCTACAACAAATAACAACCAAACGTTACATAAAATTAGTTCATCCTCTCCCCTCCAAAACAGCCCATACTCTCGGCCATAACATCAACATCTTTATTTCACGTATTTCATTCATTTCAATACATTACAACATGTTCCAACACAACACAAGACTAAGTAAAATTAATTCATTCTTCTTACACTAAGGTAGACACTCACGGCCACACTACACACACCACACTTTCATGAATTCCATGCATTTCTACATTCCACAACACACAAAAACCGTGCACAACCATCCACAAGACATGTAGAGAGTTAAACCTTACCTTTCACTTATCTCTCCTTCGGCTAGAGTAGAAAGATTGCAACAACGAACGATCCAATTGCTCCAACAACTTCTCCACGTCGTAGAGAACCTTCTAATTAGTAGGAAAGCTTGAAGAATATATTTTTCCTCTCCCTTTTTCATGGTTGCATTCGGCCGGCCCTCTTTGGCCGTGCCTCTCTCTCCCTTTCTTTTCTTTTCTCCATTTTTCTCTAAGTCTCTAGAATTGGAAAAGATGAATAAGTCTTGCCTTATTCATCACATGTTCTATATATATATATATATATAGCAAGGTGGCCGGCCAAGCCCTTCCTTTTTCTTAATTTTTCTAGAAATTATCTAAGTCATAAAAGATGACTTGGTTGGCTTCTCTTGCAAGCTTTGTCCACACATGTATATAATTAACTCCCATTACATTAAAAATGTGGACACATAGGGGCATGCCACACGGCCAAGGGCCCTCCAATTGCATTCTTAATATTTTTTTGTGAAATTCCCATTTTGCCCTTAGTCCTCCGCGATATTTTCCATGAACCCTTTTCCCGAATTTTCCTTTTTACTCTTAACCTTTCTCATTATTTCCATACTACCAACGTCCATAAATAATGCTCATAACCTACTAATGCATTAAAATAATTCTAGAACATAGTCTTGTCCTTGACTTCTCGCCATTGACTCGGAATATTCGAATGTGCAAAAATGCGAGGTGTAACACCGTTAACAAACCTGTACCCTTTTTGAACCGATTCTATCTGTGCACCCGTTCCTTCCTTGACGCTATTAGAGAAAAGAAGCTAAACACCTAAGTTGGGGGTGATACAGCTGTAAAGTAGAGGCTAAAAGCCTAAGTTAGGGTGGCATGACTATTTAGTTAAGAATCGATGTGGTTGCTGTAAATACGTAAAAAAAAAAATCAAAAAATTGTGGCACAAATAGAAAAGTCAGGTTACATTAGATGCAAACCACATCGAGGTTGATGAAGTGAAAAGAGGGAGAAAAGGAAAAGGCTAATAAAGTGAAGAAAAGTGTAGTGTTCAAGGAGGGTCAGTGACTAATACCTCAATAACTATCCTACCCATCCCTAAGCCTCTATTAGAAGCTGAGAACAAGTCCTAGTTTGATCACAACCGAATGACGTCCGATGTTGAGAGCATAAGAGCAAGCATATGGCATTTGCAATTGTAGTACATGAACTTCTTTGTGAGTGTGAGCGTTTCTCTTCTTCTTTTTCTTTGTCCAGTTTATCCTTGTCTATATTTGTGTGGGACGTTATTTGGTCTTCGTGAGGGTTTGGGTTGAAAGAAATTGTGAAAACAAGTGACTACCCAAAGTAGTGTTTTATATGTAGTGATAGTTCCAATAACGTTATGTCATGGATTGTAGCTTCGTTGTGAATTGTAACGTGTTTTGAGTGGTACATCTTGTCTGAAATTTTGAATTTGAGAGGTTCTTTTGTGAAAGATGCATGCCGGTAGTTCTTAGCCAAAACCATTGTAGACATTTTTACTATGTTGTATCAAGTTTAGTTGAGTCGTTTGTGTTGTATTACTTGCTTGGGAATAAGCAAAGACTTTAAGTTAGGGGTGTTGATGTGCCGTGAAATTACGGTACATATGATGCTTTTTGACTATAAGTTTTACTTATTTTCAAGCAAGCTTGTGTTATTTTTATGTGTTTTTGTCATGTTTCACGTATTCAAGGTCCCGAGAGGCTAAGTTTTGAAAATTAAGCAAAAAGACATAGAAGAGTGGAAAGAACTGAAGGTACCATTCCACGAGAAGAAACATGGACCGTGGATCATTCCATCGCCCATGAAACTTAACGTGAAATAGTTCCAGTGATTCATGTGGAAGAAGGTGATTCCACATCAACATTCCACAAATCGTAAAATATTCCACGGTCTGTTTAAAGGTAGCATCATTTTATCTTGATTTCAAAAGATTTGCAATTCCACGGTATCTGAAGAAGTCTCACAGTCCGTGAGAAGTTCTATCGGGCTAGACCTGTTATTTGATTTTTTAAGTGAATTGGCTCACTATAAATATTTCCTTGTAGGGTTTTATTTATTATCAGTTGTCAGTTTTAAACTATTATTCCCTAACATTGAATACTCATAGTTTTTTAGGCTTTTTTGGAGAACAAGACAATTGCAATTACTTTATTCTAATTTCAATCAATCGTAAGCATTATGATTTCTATTATCTCTTGTTGTTCTTTATTCTCTATGAGTAGCTAAACCAATTACTAAGTGATGAAAGATGAAGAATATAAGGAAATTCAAGAAAATCAAGAAACACAAGACTGAAATTCAAGAAAAAGAAAAGTCTAAGAAGCTCAAGTTTGAAGATTATTTCCCATTATTGTTTCTTGAATCCTTTTCTAAATAGGTTTCTTGTTTCTTGATTTATATTATAGTAGGATTTAATATCCTATCATTAGTAAGATCTTTATCCTAGTTCTAGTAGGATTCTGGTTTTCTTTATTCTTTTCCTTGTAAAATAGGGATTTTACTTTCCTTATTTTTAGTTATTTCCTTTCTAGAGTAGAATGGGGATTTGTAGTCATAAAAGAAGAGACCCTAGGCCTATATAAAGTGTTCTCATGACTTGTAAATATACTATTCACGTTTTTAGCATAAACCTAAGTTTTGTAATAGAGTTATTTTCTCTATTTCTTGTTCTTTATCCTTGTTTTTGGTTCCAAGCAAGGTGGTGATAGTCTTTATCTTGTTTTCAACTTGAATGTGGTGTTTCTTTATTACGTAAGTTGATTTCAAGTGGTGACTTAGGAACTTTATTTGTTCTTGATCATTCAAGAACGCGTTTGATTAAGATGATGAAAGATGAAAGATGAAGAATATAAGGAAATTCAAGAAAATCAAGAAACACAAGACTGAAATTCAAGAAAAAGAAAAGTCTAAGAAGCTCATGTTTGAAGATTATTTCCCATTCTTGTTTATTGAATCCTTTTCTAAATAGGTTTCTTGTTCCTTGATTTATATTATAGTAGGATTTAATTTCCTATCATTAGTAGGATCTTTATCCTAGTTCTAGTAGGATTCTTGTTTTCTTTATTCTTTTCCTAGTAAAATAGGGATTTTACTTTCCTTGTTTTTAGTTATTTCCTTTCTAGAGTAGAATGGGGATTTGTAGTCATAAAAGAAGAGACCCTAGGCCTATATAAAGGGTTCTCATGACTTGTAAATATACTATTCACGTTTTTAGCATAAACCTAAGTTTTGTAATAGAGTTATTTTCTCTATTTCTTGTTCTTTATCCTTGTTTTTGGTTCCAAGCAAGGTGGTGATAGTCTTTATCTTGTTTTCAACTTGCATGTGGTGTTTCTTTATCACGTAAGTTGACTTCAAGTGGTGACTTAGGAACTTTATTTGTTCTTGATCATTCAAGAACGCGTTTGATTAAGATGATGAAAGATGAAAGATGAAGAATATAAGGAAATTCAAGAAAATCAAGAAACACAAGATCGAAATTCAAGAAAAAGAAAAGTCTAAGAAGCTCAAGTTTGAAGATTATTTCCCATTCTTGTTTCTTGAATCCTTTTCTAAATAGGTTTCTTGTTTCTTGATTTATATTATAGTAGGATTTAATTTCCTATCATTAATAAGATCTTTATCCTAGTTCTAGTAGGATTCTGGTTTTCTTTATTCTTTTCCTTGTAAAGTAGGGATTTTACTTTCCTTGTTTTTAGTTATTTCCTTTCTAGAGTAGAACGGGGATTTGTAGTCATAAAAGAAGAGACCCCAGGCCTATAAAAAGGGTTCTCATGACTTGTAAATATACTATTCACGTTTTTAGCATAAACCTAAGTTTTGTAATAGAGTTATTTTCTCTATTTCTTGTTCTTTATCCTTGTTTTTGGTTCCAAGCAAGGTGGTGATAGTCTTTATCTTGTTTTCAACTTCCGTGTGGTGTTTCTTTATCACGTAAGTTGATTTCAAGTGGTGACTTAGGAACTTTATTTGTTCTTGATCATTCAAGAACGCGTTTGATTAAAATTCGTTCTATTTCATACCCAGAACCTTAACTTTCTTCCCATCATTCCACCCTCAATATTTACTTGTTTTAAACGATTCAAGAGCCATTTTTATAGTTCAAATCGTCATCTTTCTCCTCGTCTTGAAATCACATAATTCTGAGAAGTATATCCCGATTTACGTCTGTTTCTTGAATTCTGCCCATCAATCGCTTCAAGAACAAGATCCTGGTCGATTGGTTCTTTGTTAACTCGAAGAATCACATCAATTTGGTATCAGAGTCTATTTCACACCACGATTCACATCAATTTGGTATTAGAGCACAGTTGAGGAGTATCATGAATATGCAACCAAGAGGAGGACGTTGGGTTCAAGAAGATGAAAAGAAAAAAGAATCTCTTTTCCGCACTAGATGTACCTCACATGGTAAGGTATGTTCGATGATCATTGATAATGAGAGTCATATTAATGTTGTTTCTGAAGATATGGTTTCTAAACTTGGCTTGTCAACCAAGCATCATCCATATCCTTACAGCATAGAATTTGAGAATGGTGATGGCTTAGAGGTAACTCGTCAATACCTAGTTTCTTTTTCTATTGGCAAAATATATAAAGATCATGTTTGATGTGATGTAATAAAGATAGATGCTTGCCACTTATTACTTGGAAGACCATGTGTGTATGATAGGGGTGCTAAATATGATGAATACCGTAATACCTATTCTTTCACAAAGGATGGGAAAAAAATCAATTTAGTTCCCTTGAATCCAGAAGATGTTGCTAAAAACTCCAAGTATGTTGATGATTCTTTTGTGACCAAATTACAAATCATTAGTCCCATCAATGTGGAACAACAAACGGAGGAGAAGAATGAATTAGATCCATAAGTTGAGGATTTACCTCCAAAGTTTTATGAGGATCCATTAGAGCATCCAACCATTTGTGAGATTGAGTTTCCACCATTAAGAGCTTTTAAAAAGAATACAGATTTCGTTTCTTACTCCACACCAACCAAAGTAACGGATTGCATAGAACCAATTGTCTATGAATATTTGGAAGAGAAAGAGAATGAGTTGTTGAAAAAGGAGTCTATGAATTAGAGTTTAATTTATGATCTAGTTCGAGCAAGAATTATTCATCAAAAGGTTGAATCTTTGCAAGAAAGTGCAGATTTAATATCTCTCAATTTCATTGAGGTTAATGGCTATAATCATGTCAAATATGAAAACAGCAAAACCATCGAGGAGCTCTTAAGAAGACATGATTTGATCTCATACCTTGATCCAAAGATACTTGAATTTGATTTATTTCATGGTTTTCATGGCAGTAACTTAGATTTTTCCAGCAAACACCACATAGACAAGGGAATATTCAAGATTCTTGAAGATCAAAAGGATGTAAGTGTTGATTATGGCTTAAACATTGAAGATCAGTTTAAGATGATATGTTTGAGAAATCATGGAAAAAAGTTACTACTAAGAAAGTGGGATTTAGTTTGGCCATATGTAAAGATTTCTTTCAACATTATGAAGCTCTATGACAAACTAGAAAAAGGCAACTTAAAGCCTGGTGAGTATGGGTTGTTCCAAATTTTTTTTGTTTGCTAATCTTTCACCATTTATGGAGCCTTTAGACTCGAGGAAGAGTCTTTCTCAACAAGGGGAGAATGATGAAAGATGAAGAACATAAGGAAATTCAAGAAAATCAAGAAACACAAGACTGAAATTCAAGAAAAAGAAAAGTCTAAGAAGCTCAAGTTTGAAGATTATTTCCCATTCTTGTTTCTTGAATCCTTTTCTAAATAGGTTTCTTGTTTCTTGATTTATATTATAGTAGGATTTAATTTCCTATCGTTAATAAGATCTTTATCCTAGTACTAGTAGGATTCTGGTTTTCTTTATTCCTTTCCTTGTAAAGTAGGGATTTTATTTCCTTATTTTTAGTTATTTCCTTTCTAGAGTAGAACGGGGATTTGTAGTCATAAAAGAAGAGACCCCAGGCCTATATAAAGGGTTCTCATGACTTGTAAATATACTATTCACGTTTTTAGCATAAACCTAAGTTTTGTAATAGAGTTATTTTCTCTATTTCTTGTTCTTTATCCTTGTTTTTGGTTCCAAGCAAGGTGGTGATAGTCTTTATCTTGTTTTCAACTTGCGTGTGGTGTTTATTTATCATGTTAAGTTGATTTCAGTGGTGACTTAGGAATTTTATTTGTTCTTGATCATTCAAGAACGCGTTTGATTAAAATTCGTTCTATTTCATATCCCGAACCTTTTAATTTCTTCCCATCATTCCACCCTCAATATTTACTTGTTTTAAACGATTCAAGAGCCATTTTTATAGTTCAAATCGTCATCTTTCTCCTCGTCTTGAAATCACATAATTCCGAGAAGTATATCCCGATTTACGTCTGTTTCTTGAATTACGCCCATCAATCGCTTCAAGAACAAGATCTTGGTCATTGGTTCTTTGTTAACTCAAAGAATCACATCAATTTGGTATCGAGTCTATTTCACACCACGATTCACATATTATGGATTATATGAATATGCAGACCAAGAGGAGGACGTTGGGTTCAAGAAGATGAAAGGAAAAAAGAATCTCTTTTCCGCACTAGATGTACCTCACATGGTAAGGTATGCTCGATGATCATTGATAATGAGAGTCATATTAATGTTGTTTCTGAAGAGATGGTTTCTAAACTTGGCTTGTCAACCAAGCATCATCCATATCCTTACAACATAGAATTTGAGAATGGTGATGGCTTAGAGGTAACTCGTCAATGCCTAGTTTCTTTTCTATTGGCAAAATATATAAAGATCTTGTTTGGTGTGATGTAACAAAGATGGATGCTTGCCATTTATTACTTGGAAGACCATGGGTGTATGATAGGGGTGCTAAATATGAGGCATACCATAATACCTATTCTTTTACAAAGGATGGGCAAAAAATCAATTTGGTTCCCTTTAATCCAGAAGATATTGCTAAAAACTCCAAGTATGTTGATGATTCTTTTGTGACCAAATTACAAATCATTGGTCCCATCAATGTGGAACAGCAAATGGAGGAGAAGAATGAATTAGATCCACAAGTTGAGGATTTACCTCCAAAGTTTGATGAGGATCCATTAGAGCATCCAACCATTTGTGAGATTGAGTTTCCATCTTTAAGAACTTTTAAAAAGAATCCGATTTTGTTTCTTACTCCACACCAACCAAAGTAACGGATTGCATAGAACCAATAGTCTATGAAGATTTGGAAGAGAGAGAATGAGTTGTTGAAAAAGGAGTCTATGAATTAGAGTTTAATTTATGATCTAGTTCGAGCAAGAATTATTCATCAAAAGGTTGAATCTTTGCAAGAAAGTGTAGATTTAATATCTCTCAATTTCGTTGAGGTTAATGGCTATAATCATGTCAAATCTTAAGAAGACATGATTTGATCTCATACCTTGATCCAAAGGTACTTGAATTTGATTTATTTCAAGGTTTTCATGGCACTATCTCAGATTTTTCATGCAAACACCACATAGACAAGGGAATATTCAAGATTCTTGAAGATCAAAAGGATGTAAGTGTTGATTATGGCTTAAACATTGAAGATCAGTTTAAGATGATATGTTTGAGAAATCATGGAAAAAAGTTACTACTAAGAAAGTGGGATTTAGTTCGGCCATATGTAAAGATTTCTTTCAACACGATGAAGCTCTATCACAAACTAGAAAAATGCAACTTAAAGCCTAGTGAGTACGGGTTGTTCCAAATTTTTTTTGTTTGCTAATCTTTCACCATTTATGGAGCCTTTAGACTCAAGGACGAGTCTTTCTCAACAAGGGGAGAATGATGAAAGATGAAGAATATAAGGAAATTCAAGAAAATCAAGAAACACAAGACTGAAATTCAAGAAAAAGAAAAGTCCAAGAAGCTCAAGTTTGAAGATTATTTTCCATTCTTGTTTCTTGAATCCTTTTCTAAATAGGTTTCTTATTTCTTGATTTATATTATAGTAGGATTTAATTTCCTATCATTAGTAAGATCTTTATCCTAGTTCTAGTAGGATTCTGGTTTTCTTTATTCTTTTCCTTGTAAAATAGGGATTTTACTTTCCTTGTTTTTAGTTATTTCCTTTCTAGAGTAGAATAGGGATTTGTAGTCATAAAAGAAGAGACCCTAGGCCTATATAAAGGGTTCTCATGACTTGTAAATATACTATTCACGTTTTTAGCATAAACCTAAATTTTGCAATAGAGTTATTCTCTCTATTTCTTGTTCTTTATCCTTGTTTTTGGTTCCAAGCAAGGTGGTGATAGTCTTTACCTTGTTTTAAGTTGCGTGTGGTGTTTATTTATCACGTTAATTGATTTCAAGTGGTGACTTAGGAATTTTATTTGTTCTTGATCATTCAAGAATGCGTTTCTTGATTAAAATTCGTTCTAGTTCATATCCAGAACTTTTAATTTTCTTTCCATCGTTCCGGCCTCAATACTTACTTGATTTAAACGATTCAATAGTTATTTTTATAGTTCAAGTCGTCATCTTTCTCCTCGTCTTGAAATCACATAATTTTGAGAAGTATAGCCCGATTTACGTCCGTTTCTTGAATTCTGCCCATCAATCGCTTCAAGAACAAGATCATGGTCGATTGGTTCTTTGTTAACTCAAAGAATCACATCAATTTGGTATCGAGCCTATTTTTGATGCTCTCACCACGATTCACATCAATTTGGTATCGAATATTATGGATTGAATATGCAACCAAGAGGAGGACGTTGGGTTCAAGAAGATGAAAAGAAAAAAAGAATCTCTTTTCCGCACTAGATGTACCTCGCATGGTAAGGTATGTTCGATGATTATTGATAATGAGAGTCATATTAATGTTGTTTCTGAAGAGATGGTTTCTAAACTTGACTTGTCAACCAAGCATCATCCATATCCTTACAACATAGAATTTGAGAATGGTGATGGCTTAGAGGTAACTCGTCAATGCCTAGTTTCTTTTTCTATTGGCAAAATATATAAAGATCATGTTTGGTGTGATGTAATAAAGATGGATGCTTGCCACTTATTACTTGGAAGACCATGGGTGTATGATAGGGGTGCTAAATATGATGAATACCGTAATACCTATTCTTTCACAAAGGATGGGAGAAAAATCAATTTAGTTCCCTTGAATCCAGAAGATGTTACTAAAAACTCCAAGTATGTTGATGATTCTTTTGTGACCAAATTACAAATCATTGGTCCCATCAATGTGGAACAACAAACGGAGGAGAAGAATGAATTAGATCCACAAGTTGAGGATTTACCTCCAAAGTTTGATGAGGATCCATTAGAGCATCCAACCATTTGTGAGATTGAGTTTCCACCATTAAGAGCTTTTAAAAAGAATACAGATTTCGTTTCTTACTCCACACCAACCAAAGTAACGGATTGCATAGAACCAATAGTCTATGAAGATTTGGAAGAGAAAGAGAATGAGGTGTTAAAAAAGGAGTCTATGAATGAGAGTTTAATTTATGATCTAGTTCGAGCAAGAATTATTCATCAAAAGGTTGAATCTTTGCAAGAAAAGTGTAGATTTAATATCTCTCAATTTCGTTGAGGTTAATGGCTATAATCATGTCAAATCTTAAGAAGACATGATTTGATCTCATACCTTGATCCAAAGGTACTTGAATTTGATTTATTTCATGGTTTTCATGGCAGTAACTTAGATTTTTCCAGCAAACACCACATAGACAAGGGAATATTCAAGATTCTTGAAGATCAAAAGGATGTAAGTGTTGATTATGGCTTAAACATTGAAGATCAGTTTAAGATGATATGTTTGAGAAATCATGGAAAAATGTTACTACTAAGAAAGTGGGATTTAGTTTGGCCATATGTAAAGGTTTCTTTCAACATGATGTAAAGATTTCTTTCAACATGATGAAGCTCTATGACAAACTAGAAAAATGCAACTTAAAGCCTGGTGAGTATGGGTTGTTCGAAATTTTTTTTGTTTGCTAATCTTTCACCATTTATGGAGCCTTTTGACTCGAGGAAGAGTCTTTCTCAACAAGGGGAGAATGATGAAAGATGAAGAATATAAGGAAATTCAAGAAAATCAAGAAACACAAGACTGGAATTCAAGAAAAAGAAAAGTCTAAGAAGCTCAAGTTTGAAGATTATTTCCCATTCTTGTTTCTTGAATCCTTTTCTAAATAGGTTTCTTGTTTCTTGATTTATATTATAGTAGGATTTAATTTCCTATCATTAGTAAGATCTTTATCCTAGTTCTAGTAGGATTCTGGTTTTCTTTATTCTTTTCCTTGTAAAATAGGGATTTTACTTTCCTTGTTTTTAGTTATTTCCTTTCTAGAGTAGAATGAGGATTTGTAGTCATAAAAGAAGAGACCCTAGGCCTATATAAAGGGTTATCATGACTTGTAAATATACTATTCACGTTTTTAGCATAAACCTAAGTTTTGTAATAGAGTTATTTTCTCTATTTCTTGTTCTTTATCCTTGTTTTTGGTTCCAAGCAAGGTGGTGATAGTCTTTATCTTGTTTTCAACTTGCGTGTGGTGTTTCTTTATCACGTAAGATGATTTCAAGTGGTGACTTAGGAACTTTATTTGTTCTTGATCATTCAAGAATGCGTTTGATTAAAATTCGTTCTATTTCATACCCAGAACCTTAACTTTCTTCCCATCATTCCACCCTCAATATTTACTTGTTTTACACGATTCAAGATGCATTATTATAGTTCAAATCGTCATCTTTCTCCTCGTCTTGAAATCACATAATTCCGAAAACTATATCCCGATTTACGTCTATTTCTTGAATTCTGCCCATCATCGCTTCAAGAACAAGATCCTGGTCGATTGGTTCTTTGTTAACTCGAAAAATCACATCACTAAGGTTGTGAACCCTAAGTTGGGTGTTTTGTGATTAGGGATTGGGATTGATATATGCATAATGGAATGTTAGGGTTTGTTTATTCTTTGTTCATAATTGATTGTTACAAACATTGATTAAAGTCATAAACTTTGCTTAACTTGGGAAAGTGAGTAGGGTTTGGTAGGAATAAATGACAAGAACTCAAGGTGTTAACCCTTGTATAATAAATTCACTTAGGAATATGAAGAATTTACTCGGCACAAATTAACCGTTCTTTATATACACTCTTTTAAATTTGGGAAAATCATAAAGAGAAATAATCTTTAACAGTTGGGAAACATTAGGGATTCAATTAGAGGTTAAGTGCATCCTTATAATGATCCATTAGAAGTATATTATGATCAATCACCATAGCATACACTTTATCTAAAGGGGGACACAACCTTGGTTTCTTTTACCATATATTACAATCCAAAGCAATTAGTTAGCAATTACTCATAAAAAACCAATATTCTATAAACTCAACGGAATACGACACTAGACCGCATGAAAGTGCTTTAGGACTTTAGTAACCTTTTCACACCATATTCCTTGTGGGATTTAACCCTAACCTAGTTGGGTTACTATATTTGACATCGTCTGCTTTACATCATTTAATAGGTGTAATTTGAGTGTATCACCATGATATGCTGACTTAAAGACATATTTGGAAAAAAAGGAGTATCCCGAGAATAATACAAGCAATCAGAAGAAAGCCATCTGAAGAATGACCAATGAATTGGTCCTAAACAAGGAGATACTCTACAATAGATCAGCGGATCTTGGGTTACTCTGATGCGTGGATGACACCGAGGCCACAAAATTACTAGATGAAGTGTACGCTGGAACCTGTGGGCCTTACATGGATGGTTTCGTTCTAGCTAAGAAAATCCTCTGAGCAAGTTATTGTTGGATGACAATGGATAATGATTGTTGCAAGTTTGTGCAAAGATGCCATCAATGCCAAATCCATGGAGATCTGATCAAAGTCCCACAAAGCGAACTCAATATTATGAGTTCACCTTGGCTAATCGTCGCCTGGGGCATGGATTTCATTGGACCCATCGAACCAGTCGTATCTAATGGGCACTGATTCATTTTGGTCACCAGAGATGACTTCACCAAGTGGGTGGAAGCCATATCACACAAATCAGAAATGAAGAAAGTGGTCACCAATTTCGTACGAAACAACATCATAGACAGATTCAGCATACCAGAGTCCATGATAACGGATAACGGGGCAAATCTGAACAGTCACCTGATGAAAGACATCTATTAGCAATTTTGGATAAACCATCAGAACTCCACCGCCTTCAATTGTACCAACAAAGAACAACTTGTGCCTTCAACAAGCGAGTCAGAGCTTGACTTTTCCAATTAGGAAAACTAGTGCTCAAGTGTGTGTTCCTACACTAAGACGAGTACAAAGAAAAGTTCGCACGCAACTAGCAAGACCCGTACGTGATCCGCAAAGTGCTCTTCGGAGGAGCAGTAATACTGGCAGAAATAGCTGGCCAAGAGTGGCCCAAAGCAATCAATTCAGGTGCAATCAAGTGGTATTACGCGTGAAGACATGCTTTTCAATTTGTAATCATACTTTTGCTTGTAATAGCAACATTAAGACCTATCTCTTATGGCAGAGATATGTAGAAAATACATATGGGATCTGTCTTCCTTTTGTAATAGATAGAAAAACCCAAATGATATCCTTATAATATGAACTATGCAATGACCTGATTTCTTAATGTAGGATACGTAGGCAGTCCATTTAGGACCCAAACGCATTATAAGAATAAACCAAAAATCAATTATTTTATTCCAAAGTAAGTTCGACCTGATTCCTATTGCGACAGGATGCGTAGGCGCTCCTCGAGCTCGGTCGTACCAATCGAAAAACCCATGAAACCCTAGGAAGCCACAAAATAGGACTTCAAAAGGAACTCGGGGTTTGTACGAAAGTTTGCCACACATATCTAACTGGGGCAAAATTTTTTAGATGGATCTCAAAAATTCCTTCACAGCAGTCCGGCACAAGAGTCAGTCGAACCAAAACCCTAAACTGGGGCAGAATTTAGAGAGGATCTCAAAAATTCCTTCGTAAAGATTCAGCACGAGAGTTCGTCAAAGCAAGACCTTTAACTCGGGCAGAATTTTTGAGAGGGTCTCAAAAATTCCACTCGAGGAAGCTGGAAATTTCATTGCAAGATACGACAAATGACATGAGATTCTCACTCAAAATGCACGTGTCATGACAACTGACTTAAATAGTTTTCAAAAATTATATTTTTTTTGTTCAAAGTTTTGAGAAAACTTGTGATCAACAATTTTTCAAAAAAAATTGTTTTACTATTAAGATAAATTCTTCTCTCGAACTACCGAATCCAAGAGGATCAAACCCAGGGGCGCAACTAAGCAGGCAAAGAAACAATCCAACAGGATTCAATGGCATGGATCAACCTTATATGAAACTAACACTCTTTTCACGTAGGTTCCCAGTGTCGTCAGGAGGACGACCATTTATTGCTAACCTTATTTGTTCATGATGATAAAGCAGGTATGAAGCAACTCATCATAAGAGAACCTGGTTTGTGCCAAGTGCATCAATGTCTAGCTGAGAAGAAGCCCACGAGAACAAAAACAAAGAGCAGAGAATACTACAAGGGTGATTCAATCAGGCCAAAGAGGCTATAGAAAGATAGAAGGGCCAAAAGGTAGCCCAATTAAGCCAAGAAGGCTACAAAGAGCAATGAGTGCCACAAGGGTGGCCCGATTAAGCCAAGAAGGCTACATAAGAACAAAAGCGACGCAATGGCGACCCAAATTAAGCAAAGGAAGCTACAATAATAAAAACGCCATAAGAGTGGCCCAATTAAGCCATGGAGGCCACAAAGGGATGAAAGCACCACAAAGGCAGCCCAATTAAGCCAAAAAGGCCCCATAAGGAACAAAGCGCCAAAAGGATGGCCCAATCGAGCCAAGAAGGCCACGAAGAAACAAAAATACCATAAGGGCAACAATCTAGCCGAGAGGGACACAATGGACAAGACGTCATGAGGACAATATTATCAGGCCAAAAGGGTCACATAAAGAACAAAGCAGCATATCAGGCCAAGAGGGTCACAACCGATATAAAGGATGAAAGAAAGACGATCCAGCCAAAAGGGCGATATCTCTCATGTGCATGCCGAGAGGGCCATTTATTCAAACATATACATGCCAAGAAAGTCATTCATACAAACATTGTTAAGAGGATCATTCATTCAAACATATGCATGCCGAGAGGGCCATTCATTCAAACATCTGCATATCGAGAAGGACATCCATACAAACATTCACGAGAGGGCCATTCATACAAGCATTTCCAAGAGAGCCATTCTTATCAAACATTTCTAAGAGGGCCATTCATATCAAACATTACTCAGAGGACCATTCATACAAACATTGCCGAGAGGGCCATTTATACAAACATTGCCAAGAGGGGCCATTCATATGCATGCCAAGAGGGTGGTTGATACAACCATTGCTGAGAGGACTATTCATACAAACATTGCCGAGTGGAAATTCATTCAAAACAAGCGCCAAAAAGGCCATTCGTTCAAACAAATGCCAAGAGGGTCATTTCATGCAAACAGGACAAAGAAGGTCATTTCATGCAAACGGTACCAAGAAGGTCCCCTACTTTTAAAGAAGTCAGCCGAGAAGGCCATGCATCGAAGCCATACGCTACCGGCAAAGCAATGAAATAAGGCCAAAATGGTCATTTAATTCAAACAGTGTGTAACGACCTTCCCGGTCATTATGAAAAATCTAGGATCACCCTCCCAATAGAACCTTTCTAAGGGTAGAACAAGCTGATTGAAACGCAAATGTAGAAGTCTAAGAACTGAAAACTTAGCTTGTTGTGATTATTGTTTGGTTGTGTTGAGTTCATTTGGGGGTGACGTAGGAAATTAGACCTCCATTGGGGAATTTCGAGGCAACAGGTCAGTTCGTACGGCGAACACTGGACTGCTGTAGCACTTGCACTATGGCGGGTCCGTGCTCGCCACAGCGAAAATAGGCATAAGTAGGTGTCCGCTACAGCGGGCCCTTTCCCACTGTAGAGAGACAGCCGCAGTGGACAAAAATTTTGGGTCAACTGTAGAGAGGTATATCTCCTGGGGTATCAGGATATTTGAGGTGTTTCAAGAGCCTAA
Source organism: Lycium ferocissimum (assembly GCF_029784015.1). NCBI lineage: Eukaryota > Viridiplantae > Streptophyta > Magnoliopsida > Solanales > Solanaceae > Lycium > Lycium ferocissimum. The sequence continues at coordinate 56,622,024 of NC_081344.1, forward strand.
AATAAAGTTGATTGAGTGTAGTTTCCAACACAACAAACTGTTCACCAATACAACATCGGAGTAGGGAGTTATGATCGTTTTAAGATGGACTGCTCGAAGCCTACGAATCTACGCGAATTCTCTAGAAACTCACTTAAGGCCCACTAATTCGGCCCAATAGAGCCTAACCCGATCCACACACCTATAAATACCCCTCTAACTCATCATGTTTTCACCATTTCTCATATCCACACCTCTCTAGAACTTCCCACAACATTCATCCAATATCCAAACCTCTCTAAATATATCCAAAATCCTCTAGAACATTCCTCCAACTTCCACAACATGCACATATATTTCTACAAGTTTATAAGACAATTTTGGTCATTTTTAACATAGCCTCAAGTCCTAGGAAGTACTAGAAACTTCTCCAAACATATTCCAACATATTTCCAAACCCAAACCAAGGATCAAAGTGAAGATTAAAGTGATTAAGGGTTTCCAAGTGAGGTCTACACTTA
>NC_081344.1:56622623-56640063 GCF_029784015.1 Lycium ferocissimum
GGGTAGCATTTCCTTTGTTTATACGACTTCCTCCATATTTCATATCAACTCCCAAACATTGATAACGACAATCATGACATCATAAACAACAAGCATCATTCACTTGCATTATCCACCTTTAGCAATTTCACTTCAATTCTCCATAATCATGACCAAAGTTCACTATCGCGTTCTTTCACATACAATACCTATTCCATGTTCTAAATGTCATTTATAACGTATTTATAATCTCAACATATCCATTTCCATGATTCATTCAACTTCTATTCAACAATGACACTATTGTCACATTTATGACCCATTTCATATATTCTTGTACAATCCAAGTGTTTCTTCTTTACAATACTCCAAACATCATAAAAATACCATAAAACTTACCTTAATTATTTTAGGAACAAGCCTTGAGCGGAATACTCTTCTTGCACCCAAAACCCTAGTTTGCTTCTCTTGAGATTCCTTAGCTTGGATGAGCTTTGATGAGTCTCATACACTTGATTCACTTCTTGTTGTTGATCCTTGATTCCCTTTATTTTCTTGTGGATGAAATATATGGAAGGTTCTAGAGGTCTTGAGAGGTTGAAGAAGTGTGTGGAAATGAAATAAATGAAGTTGGGATTACATTTAAAGACTTGGAACATTTCAGCCGTCGGGAGTTCCACGGACTCTTCCACGGTCTGTGGAACCTTGTGTTGGTCGTGGTTCTGGTCGTGGTTCACGACCAGCCAGGTACCATCTCTGCTGGCAGTTCCAATGACCCTTCCATGGTCCGTGAAACATTCCATGGTCCGTGGAACATGGTCGTGAAACTCACAGTTTCACCGAAGTTGTTCCCGTCGTCTCGTTTGATCTCCAATCCTTATGGAACCTTCTTAACACTTGTTTATCACTTCATTAGCAATCTAAAGGACGTTATAACTCTTCCTCAAAGCATCCTTAAAACATCATTAACTCGATACTCGTAATTTTTCCCGACACACACAACTTATAACTCGCTTTCCTTAACAACTTTCTTGCCTTAACCCGAATGTCTTTGGAAATCTTAATTAGGACCATAAAGACTATTTCTTACTTGTCCAAACCTCGTATACGTCGTGCCCTTCGTTAGTCTATTCACTGTACGCTAAAGGGGAAATTTCCCAGGTGTAACAAGTGTACTGAGTATATAAGGCATGAATAACAACATAATAAGAAATATAGAACATAAGGGGGGATAAAGATGACCTGTACATTTGATTGCCTCTTAAGGCGGATGCCATACATGCAACTTTAACCTTAAATCAATGTGTACATAAAATCATGAAAAACATCTGAGATATTTCAATGAATGTGTGAAGATAAATAAATCATTATGGCTATATCAACAAAACACATATATCTATAGAAATTCCACAATATCAGCCACATCGTCACCCCTAAAAATATCACAACATAGGCCACAGCGTCACCCCCTGTCAACTGTGCCAAATATATATAAACATCACATCAAAGACCACAACGTCACCTACTGTTAACTGTGCTTTATATATATAAACATCACATCATAGGCCACAGCGTCACCCCCTGTCAACTGTGCCTTTAATATAGACATCACAACAAAGGCCACAGCGTCACCCTCTGTCAATTGTGCCATATATATATATATATATATATATATATAAATCACAAAAAAGTCCACAACACCCCCTTTCGACTGTGCTTTACATGTATACATCACAACAAAGGCCACAGCATCACCCCCTGTCAACTGTGCCTTATATATATACATCATAGCAAAGGCCATAGCGTCACCCCCGTCAATCGTGCCTTATATATATACACATAAAAAAAAAGTCCACGTCACCCCCGCCAGGTTTTATATATATATATATATATATATATATATATATATACATCACAACAAAGGCCACAACATCACCTCCTAGCAATTGTGCCTCATATATACACATCATAACAAAGGCCACAACGTCACCCCCTGTCAACTATGCCTTATGTATAAACATCACAACAAAGGCCACAGCGTCACCCCCGTCAACTGTGCCTTAGATGTATACATAACAACAAAGGCCACAATATCACCCCCTGTCAACTGTGTTTTATATGTATACATCACAACAAAGGCCACAGCGTCACCCCCTGTCAACTGTGTCTTATATATATACATCATAACAAAGGCCACAGTATCACCCCTTGTCAACTGTGCATTATATATATACATCACAACAAAGGCCACGGCGTCGCCCCGTCAATCGTGCCTTATATATATACATCACAACAGGCGCGCGTTGCCCCCCCGTCAATTGTGCCTTATATATATACATCACAACAAAGGCCACGGCGTCACCTCCCCGTCATTACCGTGCCTTATATATATATACATCACAACGAAGGTCATAGCGTCACCCCTCTCAATCGTGCCTTATATATATATATCACAAAGGCACATACACACTTTACCCCTATCAATCGTTTTAAATATATACATCACAACAAAGCGCGCGCGCCACCCCTACAATCGTGGCTTATATATATACATCACAACAAAGGCGCGCGGCGTATATATACACCCCCTAACAATCGTGTTTTATATATATACATCACAACAAAGTACACAGCGTCACCTCCGTCAACCGTGTTTATATATATACGTCACAACAAAGTACACACATACCCCCCGTCAATCGTTCCTTGTAAATGTACATGAAGAATGAGAATGAGTGCAGTGCATAAGCAAAATAAAATAACAGAACTTGGTAATGTCACAAAATAATTTTATACGCATATTATACCCATAGCATGCATGAGGGTTCAAACATAAGCTACCACTTTAGCGGAGTGACGTAAGGTCGGTAATCTCCGATTTATATTATGGAATAATCATCATCGCTCTATCTCACCTTGAAAGAACAATTATTATAAGGTGAGACCAACAATAATGAATAAATCGAGAAAATCATGAAATAAGCTCAATATTCTCATAAAAACATTGGTTTCATAACTTGAGACATTTAACCATAAAATCATCATCATTATAATCATCATAGAAAATATTCTCATCTTTGACATCATCATTATCATCGTAAAAAAAAAAAAAAAACATCTTCATCGTTGTTATCATAAGAGCTCACAGAATCATAAATCTCTGGTTTGGAAAATACGGTCATTTTGGAAAACATTTATGGATTATCGGGAAAGGAATCATGCCTTGGAGTCACAAACTTCTATCTATTGAAAACAAAGAAATTATAGAAGCATTTATGAAATCGTACCATAGGGATCATGCCTTTGAAAGAAAGGGATGAGCCTTAACATACCTGATTGATCTCCTACGAATTAATGCTTATTCTCCCGAACATGCAAATCTACACTCAAAACAAATTATACTACCGTTAGACTTATCGTCATATGCCTATCTCAAGTCCTTAAACCAAACTCCTTTAGAATCTGCCAAAATTCGGGCAAAGATCTCCCCCTTATATGCCTAGCCCAAAATCACAATCCAAAGAACCAACAACGACAACAACAATACCAACATCAACAACAATATTATCAATACCAATATATTCCATAAAACATCCCACGCGATGTTTTTCAACATACAACAACAATATACACTTCCGTTCTTCCCAATCAAGGAGCATAATCTTATCAACACACCAACAACATTAGATCCCATCTTTATACATGTAAATCAGCCCAGCTACATGGCCACAACATGCTCAAAATAGTCCATAAACACAACAACTAAAACACGACACTTTATAACCTTTCCTCCATAACTATTTTCACTTTTAAGACTTACTAAACCTTCAAATAAACTCAACATAAGAGATAGAATAAAGAACATACCTTATACTTGAATAAATTTAGCCACACCAACTTCCTTCAAGACCAAACTTGCCACAACATCAATAGAAGCAAGAACAATCACCTTTCATGGATTAGTTTGGTGTAATCTTGTTAAATTCTTGATTTAATGGGCTATAAATGTTTGGGGGTTGTGTTGGGAAGTTTCTAGGACTATTTAGAATTTAAAATGCTAAAAAAATAGAGTTAATGGGGTATTTATACCCCTCATCAGTCGGTTCCACTGACCTTCTCAAGTGGCACCCGCGGAAGCCATTTGGCAGCTTGGAGTCTTTATCATAAAATGGCCATAATTCTTGATCCCGATATTTTATGAGCTCCCACGACCTATGGTTGGAAATATATTTCAATTATCCACAACTTTAATTTTTAGTGTCACTACTGGAAAATAGGCTTATGGCAACGCCGAGAAAACCGTTGCTATAGACAGGAGCACCGTTGCTATATATCTATAGCAACGGTTTATCATGCGTTCCATCTGCTCGCGTGCCCATATATCTATGGCAACGGTTTGTGCAACGGTTGGCGAAACCCGTTGCTATATCATTATCTACAGCAACGGTTGTTCCTTTTTCGATGCAACGAGTTTTTGTGTGTATATGGAACGGTTTCTAACCGTCCCCATAGACCTTTAAGCAACGACTTTTGAGGCTATTGCAACGGTTTCGTAGAGGTTATTGCACCAAATTTTTTACTTTATTGCAACGGTTTTTGTCTAATGCAACGGTCTTTTTATTTGTTATTTGGAACAAATTTATTGCCATGGTTTGTCCGAAATAGTAGCCCTGGTTATAAATTGATATATATATATATATATATATTTACATATAAATAAATAAAATACATTACAAATTACATAAACCAGAAAACACAATTTTTCATAATCCAAAATATCCAACATTCCTAATCCAACATATATACCCGTAAAAGCAAAATGTTCAACCCAAAATGCATAATTAAGTTTTACATTTCAAGATTTAGGATAAGTTTCAAAATGTTCGATAGCAAAAAGATTCTTAGAACATGTAGAAATCTTCATAAAAGATCTTCTCAAGTAAGATCAATGTCTTCACCGTCTCCGTCCCTTTCTTCATTTTCGACACCTACAAAAGAGAATAAATAATGTCACCGCCCTTCAAATGCACGCGCACATAATACAAAGAATAAATAATGTCACTGCCTTCATATTGTAAGTTTTGTCATCACCAAGGGCATGAAGAAAATAGCTGCAGATTGATGTTGAAAAAGAGAGGTTTTCAACAAGGTGATATTGAGCAGTTGCATGGGGACAAATTTGAAGGTGATTTACGTCAATTTTTGAATATAAAAAAGAATAAAGATGTTGATGGTTGTGCTAACAAACCTGGGAAGGCTCATGGTGCAAATGGTATAGCAGACAAGGTTGTGGAAAATATAGACGACAAAAAAGAGAACAACCGTTGGAAAAGCAATTAATCGCTAATAGCAAAAGGCAAAAATGATGGCTTTACAAACAACAGAAACTAGAGGAAAAGATGCGAGCAAAAATGTTGCTGCAGAATTTTTGATGTTGTGCAAACTAAAAACAAGTTTGCGTACTAAAGGAGGGTGAGGATGAGGCATCGTAGTAGAAATTGCCGATGATGCTACCGGTAGGCAAAGTTGTAGAAGATTCGATGCTCATGTGTAAAAGGTAGAGGTGTCGGGAAACAGCTTGGTGGAAATTCATAAGGGTACGATTGGTACAAATCGTCGAAATACTCAAAGAATCGTTGGTTAATGCACCGCTCATTCAGTTGCACAAAAGGTAGCAGATGGCTCAATATTGCCTGTAGTGGCAAAACCACTGAATGAGAATTCTGATAAGCAACTGAGTGCAGCAGCAGAGGCTCAAAAGAATGCAGAAACTGGTGATAATATTGGTAAGACTAAGCAGTGGGTTGAAGCCTCTTTTTCAAGTCCAAAGGTGCAGAAGGCCACTATGAATAAGGCTTGGTTGTAGAACCTGGTACTGAAGCTCAATCTGGTGCTAAGGTGCAAGGTTTGATGAAAGCTTCGACCAAGAATGCACGTAATTCAAGTTAATTCTCCAAAGGAAATTCGGTCACAAACAATAGCAAAGTGCATCAAAAATAAATGATACGGCCTCAAAAATAAAAGACTGTCTCAAGGCAAAGTCTGCCCTCTCCGGCATAACTTCCTTAAGGAAAAACTAAAGTTATGCCGGAGGGGGCATAACTTTTCCTCAAGGCATAATTTAGTTTTGCCTTATTGGGCAAAACTTTTCCTTAAGGAATTATGCCTTATGGGCGCGTACTTTTAATTAAGGTATAACCAAAAGTATGCCTTAACTAAAAGTGTGCCTTGAAAAGTTAAAAAAAAAAAAAAAGTCTCAAGGCAAAGTCTGCCCCCTCCGGCATAACTTCCTTAAGGAAAAACTAAAGTTATGCCGGAGGGGGCATAACTTTTCCTCCACCCTAGTAATAATCAAAGGATCGAATCGCATCTTTGTCCCTTAAATTTGGAAGGAACTCCAAATCTACTTGAATAATATTGCACTTACCCTTTAAGATCTATAATTATATTAAGTATCATCAAGGAAGTCAAATGTTTATTTCAAGAACAAAAATGCAGTATTCAAGAATCGATTCGGATATGCCGCAAAGGAAATAAAAGGAGTTCACTATACAAGCCAAGGATAGCCGACTATATGTTCCACATAGAGTGAAAGCACAAGCAAATAACACGTGATCTACTTTTATATAATTAAGCTACTACTCCGCATTCCAATTATTCAAGGGCTATTACGTTAATGGAAAAATTATTTGGGATTGGCTACCACATCACAAAGAGAAAAATAGATGATTTTTACCTTCTATTTCATTTCAATAGAAATAGCAACTCGCTACAAATAGCAAGGCCCCTTCTCTCGAAGTTTGTCTTGTCTGAGGCATGATTCCTTGTCTACCAACCATGGAAAACAAGCAACTGAAAATGAACTTGTGTTTTCCAGATTCGACTCCATGGCTACTTCCCAAGGTTGCATTTGGAAGACATTAATCAGCATGTAGTGTGTCCAAATTCCATCAAACTTCAAAATCCTGATATCAATTTACTTGAGTTAAATTTGACTAGCTTTCATCTCAAGGCAAAGTCTGCCCTCCGGCATAACTTCCTTAAGGAAAAACTAAAGTTATGCGAGGGGGGCATAACTTTTCCTCAAGGCATAATTTAGTTTTGCCTTATTGGGCAAAACTTTTCCTTAAGGAATTATGCCTTATGGCGTACTTTTAATTAAGGTATAACCAAAAGTATGCCTTAACTAAAAGTGTGCCTTGAAAAGTTAAAAAAAAAAAAAAAAGTCTCAAGGCAAAGTCCGCCCTCCGGCATAACTTCCTTAAGGAAAACTAAAGTTATGCCGGAGGGGGCATAACTTTTCCTCCACCCTAGTAATAATCGGGATCGAATCGCATCTTTGTCCCTTAAATTTGGAAGGAACTCCAAATCTACTTGAATAATATTGCACTTACCCTTTAAGATCTATAATTATATTAAGTATCATCAAGGAAGTCAAATGTTTATTTCAAGAACAAAAATGCGTATTCAAGAATCGATTCGATATGCCGCAAAGGAAATAAAAGGAGTTCACTATACAAGCCAAGGATAGTCGACTATATGTTCCACATAGAGTGAAAGCACAAGCAAATAACACGTGATCTACTTTTATATAATTAAGCTACTACTCCGGCATTCCAATTATTCAAGGGCTATTACGTTAATGGAAAAACTATTTGGGATTGGCTACCACATCACAAAGAGAAAAATAGATGATTTTTACCTTCTATTTCATTTCAATAGAAATAGCAACGCTACAAATAGCAAGGCCCCTTCTCTCAAGTTTGTCTTGTCCGAGGCATGCTTCCTTGTCTACCAACCATGGAAAACAAGCAACGAAAATGAACTTGTGTTTTCCGCATTCGACTCCATGGCTACTTCCCAAGGTTGCATTTGGAAGACATTAATCGGATGTAGTGTGTCCAAATTCCATCAAACTTCAAAATCCCGATATCAATTTACTTGAGTTAAATTTGACTAGCTTTCATCTCAAGGCAAAGTCTGCCCCTCCGCATAACTTCCTTAAGGAAAAACTAAAGTTATGCGGAGGGGCATAACTTTTCCTCAAGGCATAATTTAGTTTTGCCTTATTGGGCAAAACTTTTCCTTAAGGAATTATGCCTTATGGGGCAGACTTTTAATTAAGGTATAACCAAAAGTATGCCTTAACTAAAAGTGTGCCTTGAAAAGTTAAAAAAAAAAAAAAAAAAGTCTCAAGGCAAAGTCTGCCCTCCGGCATAACTTCCTTAAGGAAAAACTAAAGTTATGCCGGAGGGGGCATAACTTTTCCTCCACCCTAGTAATAATCGGATCGAATTGCATCTTTGTCCCTTAAATTTGGAAGGAACTCCAAATCTACTTGAATAATATTGCACTTACCCTTTAAGATCTATAATTATATTAAGTATCATCAAGGAAGTCAAATGTTTATTTCAAGAACAAAAATGCAGATTCAGGAATCGATCTCGGATATGCCGCAAAGGAAATAAAAGGAGTTCACTATACAAGCCAAGGATAGCTGACTATATGTTCCACATAGAGTGAAAGCACAAGCAAATAACACGTGATCTACTTTTATATAATTAAGCTACTACTCTGGCATTCCAATTATTCAAGGGCTATTACGTTAATGGAAAAACTATTTGGGATTGGCCAGTCACATCACAGTAGAAAAATAGATGATTTTTACCTTCTATTTCATTTCAATAGAAATAGCAACTGCTACAAATAGCAAGGCCCCTTCTCTGAAGTTTGTCTTGTCTGAGGCATGCTTCCTTGTCTACCAACCATGGAAAACAAGCAACTGAAAATGAACTTGTGTTTTCCAGATTCGACTCCATGGCTACTTCCCAAGGTTGCATTTGGAAGACATTAATCGACATGTAGTGTGTCCAAATTCCATCAAACTTCAAAATCCCGATATCAATTTACTTGAGTTAAATTTGACTAGCTTTCATCTCAAGGCAAAGTCTGCCCCTCCGCATAACTTCCTTAAGGAAAAACTAAAGTTATGCCGGAGGGGGCATAACTTTTCCTCAAGGCATAATTTAGTTTTGCCTTATTGGGCAAAACTTTTCCTTAAGGAATTATGCCTTATGGGGCGTACTTTTTAATTAAGGTATAACCAAAAGTATGCCTTAACTAAAAGTGTGCCTTGAAAAGTTAAAAAAAAAAAAAAAAAAAAAAGTCTCAAGGCAAAGTCTCACCCCCTCCGCATAACTTCCTTAAGGAAAATTAAAGTTATGCCGGAGGGGGCATAACTTTTCCTCAAGGCATAATTTAGTTTTGCCTTATGGGGCAAAATTTTTATCATTTACCAAACGGAAGGGAAGGCCGAGGCTGAATCAAAACTTAGGGCTACCATCCTTAAATTCCAATTTTAATCGATTTTAGAGTATTTATAAACAAGCTTTTCATTATAACCGAAAATGCTTTTTTAGTCAAAAGTCGAGTGCATTCTAGTGATCCACAAACCCTCTCTCAAATTCACAAAATTAATTCCTCATAATTCAAGCATGCCTAGCCATATAGTGGCCTCCATCTATATTTCCTCATCCCATAAATGAGAACTAGCTAAAAGCTGAAGGTTATTGGAAAACGAACTTGCCAACTGAAAACTAAGAAGATGAAAATGGGACTTTAAATAACAACCAGTATAAAATTCAATTACCAACGAAACCAATATAAAATTCAATATCAAACAGAATTGTAAGAGCTACAAAATATTATTGAAATTACCTTTCGACGAGCAACGAATTGAGGCGTTTGAGAGTTGACAATGCTTCAAGCTTTCACCATGGACAACGAGTTTAGAACAAGAATAAACAAACACAAATGAGAAGCAAAAGAAAGGAAATTCCAAGAGCAAAGAAAACCTAATTTCGTTAGATTCTTGAGAGAAATAATCGTGTCTCACAAGCTCATTTTATACAACAAAATCGAACAATCCAACATTAGACACGGCATTAACTTTGAAAACAAGAAAGCTCACACCTTTCCGCTAGATATTTACTAAATCGAAGTAATTCCACCCAATTCTTACAACAACAAAATAAGCAAGCGAGATATTGTAAAAATATTGAGACAAAAAAAAAAAAAAAGAATATCAAGAAATCGAGCCCATACTTATTCAAAAAAAAAAAAAAAAAATCAAAACCCATACCACAAATGATTTTATTTTAGAATTGGAAGAACATGCAAAATAAATCCAAAAAAAAAGAGATGAGAGAATAGAGAAGATAACTTGGAATTGAGTAACCGGCTACGAGATTCAAGAGAGCATTGATAATTAGGGTGCAAAGTGAAGTAGAAATTTGTAGAGAGAGATAGAGTGAGGTGGGTGATGAATTTAGTAGAGAGAGAGAGAGAGTTCGTGTTTAATTTGGTTCAATACGGATTTTACGATTTTTGGCTAAAAGGAAAAATAATGTGGTCTCTCTATTAGGCGGGCTACGTTGAAAATAAGGAAAATTTGGGAGGAATTTAAAACCGTTGCAATAGAAACAAAACTGTTGCCATATTACAACTATTGCAACGGTTAAAGAAAATCGTCCCATTAGGGACATGTATGGTGACGGTTTAGGATACAATTGCGACCGCTTTAGACGCTAAAGTGTAGCTATAGCATTACGTCCTTGTGCAGCACGGGTATAACCGTTAAGATTACCTCGATACAAGAACGGTTGTATAACCGTTGCAGAGGAAGGCGTTGCCATAGCCCTAATTTCCAGTAGTGTGTGTTTCCATATTCCAAACTTATAATAACGGTTTTGCCCCTCCAAGTCGATCATCCGTAAATGTATCCTTAAATCATCCTTTTTGAGGGCTTATGCCCATATTTGGCTTAAGGGTCCTTCTTAAGATTTGATAAACTTCTCATGTACTACTCATATCAATTTTCATATGTCCTTTATAAAACCCTTACATGTGGGCCCCACCTTAACTTACGGTTACGAGGGCTATTCATCAAGTAACGTGTTAACCGATTTACTCCATACGGTCTCCAAATGTCATATATATATATATATATATATATATATATATATATATATATATATATATATATATATAGATATATATTCTTATACTCATATCATATAATCTTCATCCCTAATCCTTGTATAACTTCGATCTCCCTTGAGCTCATACTAAGCCGTCTACCGTCTTGGTAACACAAAATTTTCTGGGGTGTAACAGACCAGGCCCTTGTTTCTTCACCCAAACAGATTCATATGCTCCCTAAAAGCTCTCCAAAACCTTCAAAGTGAGTTTTCTCAGATTTGATCAAGATTTAGTCTTGTAAATTTGGAAACTAGTTAGAAAAGAACTATAGTATTGATACCTTGTTGTATGGCTGATTTGAAAGCTTGGAGCTAGGATTTTAATGGATTTTTCTGGAGTTTAAGGTATGTTATATCCTCTACCTTTGTTAATTAAGTCGCTATGGAAGAATTCCCTAGTTTAAAGTGACGAAAATAGTGTATGAAGGCATAAACTAGTTTGTTGGTATGGCTGCCTTGTGGGCTATTTTTCATTAGATTTGTGGAAAGATTCTTACTTGGTTATATTGCTATTTGATGTTGTTGTTGTTGTTGGTGATGTTGTATATGTTATGGGTTGTTTTAGAGTTGGATTGGAGTAAGGATTTTAGGGGAAATGCTGCCTGAATTTCGTCAAGTTCCATTCGTACTCGAACTAGATAGTAAGTGGTGTAAATGGTCTAATCGTGATTTATATCATCTTTATTGTAGACCTACGGACTTGAGGAGTAGACGTTGGATGTTTAGATAGATTTCCAGTTATGTTAAAGCTATCCCTTTTGCCTTTGGCATGATCCTTATGATTCGAACGAAAGAAGTAAACAAGCGAGTTCCAAAGACTCTATTCCTAGATAGTATAGGATCCATTGTATCCTTGATTTCATATGTTTCATGTCTATAGCTCCCAAAGATAAATTATATTGACATACTAGCTTCTTATGTTACTGGAGATTTTATGTTGCCCTAAGGAGTTCAGAGCATCCTTTTACGAGTCTTTCATGCATTTATATCTATGTACAGCTATTTTCTTACACCGCACCGTGCTATAGTCAACTGGGCAGGCACGTAGATATGCACATCACTGCAGTGGGTACGGTATGAGATTACCCCGGACGCGGGATGACATGATATATGGATCGGGCTGTACGTTCCACAACACCAACAGTTATAATATGATATATGCATATGATTTTAAAAGAAAGCATGCATATCATACGCCGCAGAGGCACTTTCAGTTATACATAGTACATAGACACTTCCAGATATTGGATTAGCTTTCATGTTTCAGATACCTTTCATGATTCTTATGTATATGTTGCTCTTATGCCTTACATACTCGGTACATTATTCATACTGACTCCCCTATTACTTGGGGGGCTGCATTCATGCTCGCAGGTTCAGGTAGACAGACAAGTGGTCCAAACAAGGTAGGACTTCCACCAAGCAATAGTCAGTGCGCTCCACTTGGTTTGGAGCTGCAGTCTATTTTTGGTATGCTATTTTGATATGTATATACGGGTATAAGGGGGCACTGTCCCGTCCTTTCTACAGCTTTGTACGCTATTAGAGGTCTATAGATAGTTGTATGTAGTTGGGATGTCATGTAGCCTTGTCGGCTCTTATTTTGTTGTACAGTATATGTAACGGCCTAGTCGGCTTACACTGTTATCTTCAGCATGTATGTATATATGTTGATTGTGAGTTCTTGATGTAGAGTCCATTGTGTTGTTCTTACAGGAGTCAGCAGAGTTTAGTTATAGGTCATATATGGGCCACCCTATTATTCAGTGAGATCTAGATACAAGCATAAGGGTGTCTGGTCAGTAGAAGTCAGACACTCGTCATAACTCATCGATTTGGGTTATGACAGTTGGACCTTAGCATAGTGTTTCACCCTCATACTGACGGGCAATCCGAGTGGACTATTCAGGCTCTTGAGGATATGCTTCGGGCTTGTGTGATAGATTTTGGTGGTCACTGGGATCAGTTCTTACCATTGGCAGAGTTCACGTATAACAATAGCTATCACTCGAGCATTAACATGGCTCCATTTAAGGCTTTGCATGGGAGAAGGTGTAGGTCTCCTATTGGTTAGCTCGATGCATTTGAGGTGAGACCTTGGGGCACAGATCTTCTGAGAGAGTCATTAGAGAAGGTGAAGGTGATTCAAGCTAAGCTTTTGGCAGCACAGAGTAGGCAAAAGGAGTATGCGGACCGAAAGGTCCAAGATCTTGAGTTTATGGAGGGAGAACAAGTTCTGTTGAAAATTTCACCCATGAAGGGTGTGATGAGGTTTGGGAAAAGGGGCATGCTTAGCCCAAAATTTATCGGACCATTTGAGATTCTCAAGTGTGTGGGGGAGATAGCTTATGAGTTAGCTTTACCTCCGGTCTTATTAGGTGTTGATTCGGTATTTCACGTTTCGATGTTAAAGAAGTATCATAGCGATGGTTCGTACATAATCCGTTGGGATTCGGTATTACTAGATGAGAACTTGAATTATGAGGAAGAGCCTATTGCTATCTTAGATAGAGAAGTTCAAAAGTTGAGGTCGAAGGAAATAGCCTCCATTAAAGTTCAGTGGAAGAATCGCCTAGTTGAGGAAGCTACTTGGGAAACAAAATTGGATATACATAGCAAATATCCTCAGCTTTTCACCAAGATAGGTACCTTTTTCGTTGATTCCACATCCTTTTCCGTTCAGGAGCGAACGGTGTTTTAATTGGTATCTTATGTAACGACCTTCCCGGTCGTCATGGAAAATCTAGAATCACCCTCCTAATAGAACCTTTCCAAGGGTAGAAAGAGCTGATAGAAACTCAAATGTAGAAGTCTAAGAACTGAAAACTTGGCTTGTTGTAATTATTATTTGGTTGTGTTAAGTCCATTTGGGGGTGACGTAGGAAATTAGACCTCGATTGGGAAATTCCAAGGCAACGGGTGAGTCCGTATGGTGTTTTTACATTTATGTGCATGTTTTTCTTGAGTTCGTGAGGCCTTGGATGAAGTGTGGTGTGGTAGAGTAAAAAACTGGTGAGAAGAACCGAGCTCACTAGTTGGGTCGTCGCTGCGGCGAACAGAGTCCCGCTGCAGCTAGTCTGCAGTAGCGATGGGCCGATCGCTGCCGCAAGGAGAAGAGAAAGGGGAGTGTCCGCTATGACGAACACTGGACCGCTGTAGCGCTTGCGCTATGGTGGGTCCGTGCTTGCCACAGTGAAAGTGGGCATAAAGTCGATGTCTGCTATAGACGGCCCTTGCCTGCTATAGCGAGACCGCTGCAGCGGACAGAACGACAACTGTAGTAGTCGACGGGGGCAGAATCCCAAGTTTTTAAACACGTAGTCTGAATTCTTTATTCGTAAAACTCCAAAACAGTTTCCAAGGAGCACCTAGGGCGAAATTCTAAGGATAGGGCAAGAATATTCTTGAGAGGTAATTCTCAACCCTTCCTTCTTTCATTACGCATTCATCTCAAAGATTATCATTATTCTAATGGGTCTACAATGGTGAATTGAGGACTAGTAACCCTAGAACTTAATAGACCTTTAATAGTTAGTGGGTTATGAATATTATTGTGTGATTATCATCTAAAGGCATGGGTTATCACTTCCTAATCAAGAATTGAACCATAGAGACATGAATAAAGGGAATTGAGACTTAGAGCTTCATAAAGATGGTAGCTTGACCATAGAAATGGCTTGTAAGAGATAACTCGAATGAATAACCTTATGAATTGATAATTTATGGTTGCTAAGTCCAATGTTAGGATGATTTAAACCCAGTAAGCAATCACCCATTAGAAAGGGGTAAAGTGGAAGGGTGTTCATTGAATTTATAATGTTGACTAGAGTGTTGTGACTTATTTAGCATCTTAATTGCAAGACTTTGAGCGTTCCGAGGCATTACGGAAGGGAAAGGCTATAGCGGAGTGACTCGTATTATTTCAGCTTTGCAGTTGAGGTAGGTTACGATTTACTTAAGTAAGACTTTCAAAGTGATGTGACAATGTGTGTATATATATATATGTATATGAAAAGGTGCATTTGAAAGGGGGTGAGGATATGACCAAGATTTTGGGCATGTTTGACAGAGGGTGAGGATATGGCCTAAGTTAAAGGCTCGTGATCCGAGGTAAGATTCCAGAGCGAGGGTACATGGACACCATGGGTCCCCTGTAGGTCATAGCTACTGGGAAAAGACCCTAATTGGGCAATAGCAGAACACCTTGCACCCTATCAAGGAGGAACATGAGTTTAAGGATTGCTTCCCAGACGAGGAAATAACGCCACATGGTAAGAGAGAGCCTGAACGCCACTTGACGCAAAGGAGAGGAGGGCATGGAAATTTGACTTTGATGGCACGACTAATCAAAATGGGTACGGAGTAGGGGCATTGCTGATTGCACCTTTATCATGTATGTACACGAGTGATCAGTGACTGAGCAAGTGAGAATGTTGTTGTGAGGTTTATTCCATTGCTTGTTTTCGTTGACTTGATTATTAGTATCAGTGGTGGACTTGATTTGTTAATATCATTTATTGACTTGGTGTTGGCTATCTGATTATGTGTTGTTGACTAGTCTGTCTATTTTATTGATTTTATGATTCATGCATGATACTAATCTTAGTCGGCCTATGATATCTACCCGTACATAATGTTTGTACTGATACTACCTTGCTGCATTCTTTTGAGTGCAGATTGTGATCCAGAGGCTTGTGATCCAGCGACTACTACTCGACCTCAAATTTAGCTTGAGGCCATATGCTGACATATTGAGGGTGAGCTTCTATCCATGCCAGGCCGCTCGAAGATCTTCCTTTATTTAATGTCTATTTCTATTCCAGACATTGATGTTTAGTTATTTCATACAGTATGGATTCCTTAGACATGTTTTGGATTAGAGTCCTTGTACGATGACTTTCGGATTTTGGGGTTGTAATAGTTAGGACTTCCACATTTACATTATTGTTTTATGGCATGAGCACTTTTGACTTAATCTTGCATTTAATTTATTGTGAACTGAATGAATTGGCTAAATAAAAATGGACTTTGAATGAGTAGATGGTTAAGCGTATTGGTTCGCCCACTAAGAGTTAGTATGGTGCCAGTCACGGCGGGTCAGATCGTGACACAGTGCCAAGAGGGTCACCCATTTTAAAGAATCAACCAATAGAGTTACGATGACAAAACCACGCAAGGGTGGTAAAACAAGGACACAAAACCAAGATGGTCATTCAATTCAAACGGTGCCAAGAAGGTCACCTCGCAAAGTTAAACCAAAAAGGTACAGTCACAAAACCACGCAAGGGTGGTGAAAACAAAAATAAGGACCAAGAGGTCAACCACGATACTACTCAGCAAATGGAAGAGGGTTCGCAGCAGTTGGAGAAATGAGCAAGCGGGTCAAACCATATCTAGACACATGCGGAGCAAACGTGGAACTTTATCTTAGGTAGCCAGTTGGGATAGGGTGCCACGAGAGTCAAACTCTCTGGACAAGAGTTGAGGGCCATTCCAAGCCACACGCAGCCACAAGATTGAGTTTGGAATTTTTCTTGTCCCTTTTGCTTTTATTTCAAAACCCCGCAACCGGTATGACACATACCGAAAAGCACAAAGGCATTCCCACACAAGGTATACCCTTTTCTACCGATTGAGTCGAACTACAAGTGACTTGATTCTTGAGACCATGAATATGTAGGTGGACTCAATACCAGAAGTCAGTCACACTCCAACAATCATTCCGAGTCAGTTTTGACATTAGAAGATTTGTTTTGAAATTTGCATTAGACGTTTAATTGAGTCGAACTACAAGTGACACAATTCTCATAAAGCCCGAGATATGTAGAAAACCCAGAGCAGGGTCCGGCCATAAATTTTAAAATTGCATTTAAAAGAGAAGTATTTTGAAATTGGCGGCCAAAAATCAGGTTTGGCAAATTTCGATGATCAGGGATGGTCTTGCCATCCCCCGAACAGCAAAGGGACAGTTGTTGACACCTAATTTTTGTCCTCCAGTAGTTTTATTTAATTGTTTGGAGTTCTTGAATCACAAACGGAGTGAAATATACATTTTACAAGTCAATAATGATATTACAAAAAGATTCCAATGACATTTTGCCATTTCATTTGGCAAAATATTTTCAAATATTTTTTTTATCATCTTGTGTATTTTATATATTTTTCAAAGCATGTTTGTCAAGATTTAATTCAAGAAATAGTTTAAACAATTATTCAATTAATTGTTTAAACTACTAATGTCAAATGGGCAAATATTTTACTCCATTAAATCAAGAAAATTGATTAATTAAATAGATAATCAATTACATCTCAATTTCATAAGTTATTGGGACATAATCGCAATTATTTCCAAAAAAAAAAAGATTATAATACATTTTTCCGTTAATTGCATGAGTTAAATGTGGTTATAATGAAAACAACCA
>NC_081344.1:56640163-56703537 GCF_029784015.1 Lycium ferocissimum
TTAAATCTCATATAAAAAATAAATAAATAAATCACACAGAATTTAGTTTTGTAAATATTTTTAGAGATGTTGATTATTTACCCTTATATGCATAAGACTTTATCAAGTCAACCATCTGAATAACGAACTCTTTGTCGTGATCAACGAGCATCACACGAACTTCATGCATCATATCATGATAAGGAGTTGTCATGGGATTATCTATTCCTTCAACAGTTTGATAATTTTCTTCGTCGGACATAACAAAGAGGAGATACAAGAAAATGAGAAAATGGGTTATAAAAAGGCAGAATTTGCCAATAAAACACTTAAATCTTTTGGACAATATCCTCTACCTTTTAAGCCTATTTATACAGTATCATTTACTGGCTAGTATGCATGTTTACTGTTGACCATACAAATAAGGCCCCGTTTGGACATGGTTTCAAACCATGTTTGGACATGCAATTTGGATATTTTAAGTTGTATTTTCTCTTATAGACATAAAAACCCCACAAACTGTGAAAACTATCAAAACATTCTCAATTCTTATACAATCTTACTAAATGAGCAAGTCATAGTTCATAACAAAATTAGTACACTACTATAAGGCCTTTCTAAAAAATACAACATCAATTAATCAAACTTTAGTTCAATAAAAATGAAAATTTAACATGAATAGTAATGTAACTACTCTTTATTATAATCCTCCCACATAAATTAAAGGTTGGTAGACATAAAATAAAGGTTGGTGGAAGTTAATGAGATTGGTAAATGATTGATGAGGGTAATTATTAAAAATATCTACCAACTTATGGGTCTTTTTTTTTATAAAATATAAACTTATGGGATAAATTTTATATTTAAAAAAGTTAAAACCATGGTTTCAAACCCCAAATTATGCCTTTTTGGATGATTTGGGATTTGAAACCATGAAAGGAAAACGCATGTCCAAACGTTGGTTTGAGATCTTGGTTTCAAACCATGCTTTGAAAACGCATGGCCAAACGCCTACTAATTTTGATTTGACCCATCTACTTTGTTTCTTTCTTGAGTCAAGACAAAGGCATGATTTTGTCCTTTCCCCCCTTTAGAGATTTAGAAATTGTTTGGATGGGGCAGAAAAGTTCGAAAATATTTTTTATAAAGCCCAAAAAAAAAATAAGTTAGGTAGTCAAACTTTTTTTTTTTTTTGGCTTTATGTTCGTTTTCACTGTTCGCTTTTGCACGAGGTGTTTCAAATGAGCCCAATTAATTTTTTGAGCTTATTTTAAGCACAAATGGCTTTAAGGCTAAATTCAAAACACTTTAAAAAGCCGAAAACAAAAGCGACATTATGCGCAACTTATAAGCCAATCCAAACGGGCTCTTAATATGGAGGGCAATGTTTTATTGATAAAATTATTTTTTAATATTTAGTTACTTAAATGCTTTTTTCAAGAAACATTTTTAATTATAAGAAAAATGACTTCTGGCATTTATGAAATCTTAGTGTGCTACTCCATTTAAATAGTTTCAAACAAAACCTGCATATTGTTATCAACTAGTAGCATTCAAAAGCGTCGAAAGACCATTATCTCCCTATCATATTCTCCAAACTGTATTATTACTAAACTTTGAAAATGATCTAGAAATATTATTTTTCAAGATAAAACATTTTGATTTGTAACGTATGAGACCTCAACATCTAAATTTGTAACTATTTTATTTGTTACCACCATTTATCCACTTACCCATAGGCAGCACTATTAGTAAGTTATTGAATATTAAAATAATTTTGCCAAATATCTTATTAATAAGTTATTGAATATTAAAATAATTTTGCCAAATATCTTATTAATAAGTTATTGAACATTTTAAAATAATTTTGCCTAATATTTCCTCTATTCTTCTTTTCTATTATAAAGTTGTATACTTGTGAACTTCATAAGTCACAACTAAATCATCATATATCTAGTTAATTCCTTGTAACGACCCGTTTGGTTGTTATAGTCTTTCCGGCATTTTGCCCTTTTCCGAGCATTGATTAGTTCAATTTTGACCAGAGGGGACCATTGCCATACTTCCCGAGGTGTCTAGACCGGATTTGGGCAACCTTTTTGAAATATAGGCTTTAAGTGAAAAAAGGTTGACCCAAAGTTGACTTTTGGGTAAACGAACCTTTTTCAAAATTTCCTCGATTCCAAGGGGTCCGAATGGTCATTTAGAACTTGGGTGTGTATTTGGTTCGTTTCCCAATGCACTCGGATGCATTTCGTCTTGGGTCGGGGAAATTGGAATTAAGGCACCTGTGGGGTCGACCTTGGCCAACGTGGCCTCCGTTGGGAATTTCGAGGCCACGGACGCGTCCGTAGCGTGTTTTTATATGTGTATGTGTCTGGTACATGAGCAGATGGCCTCGGAAACTAGCCGGAAAATTGGATCAAATTGTGAAACTTAGGAAGTTTTCTGGTGTCAAAGGCGGCACCAGCATCGCGGCAGCGGTACCGCTGGAGCGGTAACCCTGCCGCTGGAGCGGTCCAAGGCTTTTTGCCTTGACTGCGACTGCTGAAGCGGTCAAGTGACCGCTGAAGCGGCACCGCTGGGGCGGTCCCAGTGTCGCTAAAGCGGGTGACGGGCAGTTGTTTAAATTAATAAAGTTTTAAAAGCCCTTAGACACTCATTATTTCCTATCTCGATATTTGAGCTTGAGGGAACTGTTCTTAGAGACATTTGGAGGAGATTCTTGAAGGTAAATCTTGCTTATTCCTTTACTCTTCCTTAAATCATAATCATCTTAGATTTCTCCCTTCCCTTTAATAACCCCTTAGTGATGGAAGTTGGAAGAGGGTTTTGATGAACACTTTCTCTAGGCTTGGTGATGATAAATTGATGATGTTTATGTTAGATTTTGATGAATCTAAGCTTATTAATCATATATCTTGCATTCCTAGCGTTGAATTTCTGAATCAAGGAATTAGGGTTTATACCAATTTGGGGGTTTTTGCTTGAAATCAGAAATTAGGCTAATCCTTGAGTTAAATCAAAGAATTAGTGGTTGGGTTATGATCACCTAGTGCTTAATTTGGTAACTTGCTTTCGAATTTCCCGTTTTGACCTTGTGGGCCCATTTCCCCAATTTATAGGGCTAGAATTGACCTAATTTGAATAGTAGCAATATTAGTATCATTCTTCATGATTTCTAATCTAGAATTCGATTATACTTAGACTACTTTGGTTCTGAGCTTCAGTAGAAGGCAAGGCAAAGAAGTGAGTTGTTGGTGCTGTGGTTCGGCCATCCAGATAGGTTATGGCTTACCTTTGGTGAGACTTCGTATAGTGAAGCACATATTTAGATTATATTGTCAGAGATAGCATGTGAACCTTCGGGTATGAAGTTGGGATGGATATTGCCTTAGGTTGGGCCTTGTTGTGTGTTGGGTCTAGCCCCTTCATTATGTGTGTGATTTGATTGTTCAACTGTGTCGGTTTGATGCCACGAGTCGTTAGTAGATATTGGATTCTGTTTTATCATTCTTGATTATGATATCATCGGTATACCCACTATTGGTATTTGTACTCGGATATATTGTTGACGTACCCACTATTGGTACTTGTGATTCGGTTATATTATTGGCATACCCATTGTTTGTATTGTGATTCAGATATATTGTTGGCGTACCCATGTTGGTACTGGTGATATTGAGCATTATTATTGATGTGATTCATACATTGCATGCACTCTCATTTTCATGATAAACTGTTGAGATATTGATGATACTTGATGAGCTGGGCTCAGTTTTACTTGAGTGATGTGAGAGTCCGATATCTGATGTTCGTCCCGGAATCGTGGATTGAGTGAATTGACACTTGATGAAACTCTTTTACTTGAGTGACGTGAGAGTCCGATGTAGGATGTTCATTCCGGAATCGTGGATTGAGTAAGTGCATGGATTTCGCGAGTCCCCCAGAGTGGTGCCGGTGAGAACCCCCCTTGGGCAAAGATCTGAGGTCCCGTATATCTGTTGGGAAAAGATCTGGGACGGGTGGCACTTAGACTTCGCGAGTCACACTCGGTTGTATTACTGAGATGTCGATATTTTCGTCCAGAGCATATGTGTACACAACATTTGCATGGCATTGCATTGCATTCATACCATTAGTGCATTGCATTGCATTATGACTTGATTGTGATGTTTGCTGTTGTATTGTGATGTTGGATTGGATTGGATACCTTCAGACTTGGCACAATTAGGATTAGATGCTCTATGTAGGTGATGACGGATAATTGGAATTGATTGCATTGTCTTATCCTTGCTGGTTTATTTGCTTATCAACTTTATTATCCGAATTGTGTTAGCTATGCTTAGTCGGCCGATGATGCCTACCAGTACCGTTGTTTGTACTGACCTGCACTTGCTGCATTCTTTTATGAATGTAGAGTATCAGGTCGGATCCACTTCCGTGATGCGTGGCTGATCGTCGCTTCAGCTTTCTCTTGAGTTTCTAGGGTGAGCATGGCCGTCTGCTGCCTTGAAGACTTTGTATCTTTATGTCCTATTCTATTCAAAGACATAGACACTAATGTATTAGTATTCCAGATTGTATTATTTCCCTTTAGATGCTCTTGTATTATTCAGACTAGACCCTGGGGGTGTTTATTGTCATTCCGCACTTTCTAATACTTATATATATATATAGTGAGACTTACGTATTTGTTCTATTCCGTTGCTTAATTTTCATCTTTTTATGTATTTATTCAACGGAAAAGGCCCAAATATGCCATTCAACTATCAGAAATGGCTCATTTATGTCACTCGTCAGTAGTTTGGCTCGTTTATGCCATCGAACTGTAGGAAATGGCTCATTTATGCCATCGAACTATAGGAAATGACTCATTTATGCTACTCATCAATAGTTTGACTCATTTATGCCATCGCTTGTTACCAAATTGACTCATCCATGCCATATTTCATTAAAGCTGGTTTTACAATATCATATATGACACGTGGCCTCCAGCTAGATTATGATTGTGGGTGGTAAGGTGTATGGGTCGGATTTTTTTATTAATTTGGTATTTAAAATTGGGCTGGTTTAATTAAACAACGTAAACCTCTAATTGGAGGCTACGTGTCATATATGGTATTATAAAACCGGCGTTAATAAAAAATGACATGGATGAGTCATTTTGATAATGGGCGATGGCATAAATGAGTCAAACTATTAATCAGTGGCATAAATGAGCCATTTCCTATAGTTCGATGGCATAAATGGGTCATTTGTTATAGTTCGATGGTATAAATGAGCCAAACTATTGACGAGTGGCATAAATGAGTCATTTCCGATAGTTGGATGGCATATTTGAGCCTTTTCCATTTATTCAATGTTGGGTTGAGGTTCGCTTACCGAGGTGCAAAGGTAAGTGCCCGCACGACTTAGGTAAAATAGGTCGTGACATTCCTACATATATTTACTATGCTAACCAGCATCATAAAGTACTAGTTACTGGTGGAACTTCAAATTTTAAAATTTTAACCATAAGAACAGGCAGGCATGGTAACTTACGATTATTTTTATTTTAATTCGACAAATCGCATATAACTTAATTAAGATGATTAATGTTTATAATTTGAGATGCAGAAACTTTAACGATGAAAATCAAAGCATATGATCTCTATAACAGTATGATTGACAAGAAAATTACAAGTCGTGTACATAGTAGTTTTCATAGTAGTTGTTGTTGTTGTTGTACATAGTAGTTTTCACTGGTAATTAAATTGGCATGACCATGATTGAAGTTTTGATAACAGAAGAATGAAACTCAAAATCCTATTAGTATTTAACAATAAAAAGAAAAAGAAAATCCTACTGGTATGGCCATTTACATGTTGTACACTATGTTTGATTTCTCAGAAATCCAAATACATTATTAAATAGATCTAATTTGCTTACTGTTTTAGTTTTACATTTCCTTTTGAAGTGCAAAGAAAAAATGGAGATCAATTTGGTGAAGATAATGCCAAGAATACAATTAAAAGAGCTAATTCCAAAACAACCCACATATTCATTCTATAAATAGATACAAACAAATTATTAATTGATTAGCAATTATGTTCTACGCCCACTCATTAATATCTATGGGAAATACCTGAGTTTATTTGTTACAATTTTGTTTAGTTATTGACCTTTTGCACTTTAGAATCTCAGTTGTCACTATTTTTTTATTCCAATAATAAAACAAAATTAATTAGAACTCATGCAATAGTAAAAAATTAGAAAATACAAGCGGACCTCCATCAATGATACACAAACTTTTTGTATGTTTATTATTTTGTTTATTTATTTATTCAGGAAGAACAAAAGTCAAATATGTTACACCTCGGCCTCCTAAGAGCTAAGGATGGTACATACTTATGGCGTATTTTTGCAAAAGGAGCTTATGGAAGGTTAACGTCGTGAGCATAGGCGGGATATAAGTCATGACAAACGGGTGTTACACCTTGGAAGAATTTTGTATCGTTAGTAACGTTACTAAACTAACGTGAGCCTAGAGAGGCTATCGAACTCTTATAAGGCTAAGAAAGACTTCTAACAAGTAATAAGAGAATAGCTAAAGGTTCCGAGGTCAAGTGGATTGAAGAAAGTTAGTTGTCAAAGCTCTGGGAAAAACTTGGCAAAATTTCAAAAGAAATTTCTGGTCCAACTTGAGCAGGATATATCTTCTATTATATGAGGAGTTATGGAGTAAATAAACTATCTAAATGGGAGTTCATCGAGTCTAGTTTCCAAGACATCAAACCGTTCGTCGATACGACATCAGAGTAGGGGGTTATCGGCATTTTAAAACGGACTGCCAGAAGCCTACGAACCTACGCGAAAATTCTAGAAACCACTTAAAAGCCGACTAAATTGGCCCACTCGGCCCAAACCCGACTTGGAGCTATATAAATAGCCCCCCAACTTCATTTTTCACCCATTTTCACACATTCTTAAACACTAGAACCACCTAGAAACATCTCTCCTACATTTCCTTATCCTTAATCACAAGAAATTGTGAAGAAGCTTTGTGATCAAGGCTCGGGAAACTCGTAGCAACTTCGTATCATCGCTATAGTGTGGTAATTATTGATTGGATTATGGAATAGGATGGCGGAATCTGGAGTTTTGAGTTACCAAGGAGCCATGCAAGCTTAGGAAGGTAAGGTCCTATCTTCATTATCATGGGTTTTGTTGATTCGAAATCGTATTCGTTAAATTTTAGCGTATTTGGTTAAATTGAGAAAAAGGGGAGTATAATCTATATGGGTATTGTTGTTTGGATAAGTTGGGTGTTGAATTAAACTAAATGGGTTTTTGGAATTGTTGTTGGTGTTGGTTTTGTTGTCATGATTATCGTGGAATCGGGGTATGAGCAAGGGAAATGCTGCCCGAATTTCTATAACTTTGGATAATTGGGAAAATTAGCACCAAAATATTTGCATGCAAGTCGAGGAGGACTAACCCAGGATTTACATGTCCTCGTATAGGTGCAGAGGAAAGGACAAGCTCGGGATAGGAAATCCCTTCAGGCAGCAAGTTAGAGAATAAGGTATGTAAGGTTTTCGCTATCGTTTTCCCTGACACGAATCAATAGAACCCCTAGCGTGCATTATCAATCCATTCGAGTTTATTCCGGATTTTCTACATTGTATGAAATATATACATATTTTACGAAAAATACGTATTTTATGAGAAGTACATATATTTTATGGAAAATGCATATTTTTCCTAAAATCTCTATTTTTTATGGAATTTTTGATATTTTACGAAATTAAGTAAAGGTCCCCAGCTAAGTCGTTCATTGACTCCTATTAAACCGTTCATATACTTTATGAAAGATTCCCTATGATGTTGATGTGAGTTTTATCAGTCAGTCATTCCTTGTCCTCGATATGTGTCCCATAATATATTCGGAGGTATAACGATCTTACGTCCATCCGAAAGGCCAAATGTCACTTCTTTGACCCCTCATGCATTTATATATATATGTATGCACTATTTTACTCCACCAAGCCGCGCCATAGTCGGCCGGGTACGACACGTAGATGTGCAACCACTGATCAGTTGGGTATTCACACCGAGTCCCATTAGGGCTAGGTACGTTATGATATAATGATATTTTCTCGAACGCGGGAAACCCCGGACGCAGGGAGGATGATGATATGATGATGATGATGATGGTATACACACCGAGTCCTAAAAAGGCCGGGTACGTTTCACACCTAGTCCCGAAAGGGTCGGGTACGCTTCACACCTAGTCTCATTAGGGTCGGGTATGTTATATATATATATATATATATATATATATATATATATATATATGTTGCATATGAAAAATGATTTTCTCATGCATGACATATTGTATGGTTTCAGATATCATAGGTTACTAGTTATCACTATTCTCTTATGTTTACATATATATTTTACTGATGTTATTACTTTCCTGCCTTATATACTCAGTACTTTTATCCGTACTGACCGTCCCACTTCCTTGGGCGCTGCATTTCGTGTTACAGGTCCTGACAGACAGAGCAGAAGAACCCTCTCAGTAGGATCGCCAGTTTCAACTGGACGTCAGCGAGTACCATTATACCGGGTTTGCTAGTTAGGTATTTATTGAGTTTGCAGGTTATGTAAATAACATATGTACATACTCCTAGAGGCTCATAGACAATGTAGTGGGTGTCAGAGTCATGCATGTTTTCATTATTCTTATAATACACATGTTATAGCATGGGCGGCTTTATGATATTTTATGATGTTCATGTTGCGGCCTTGTCGGCTAGCTTATGTATACAGTCGTTCACAAAGAGGTTATGTTATCCTTGTCTTAGGCCTTCCTGTGTATAGGTGCTCTTATATGTACATCCTAGTGATTACGAACAAGATTGTTGTATTAAGGTTATATTATGTCACGTCAAGTGGTACTCGGCTGGTACGGTCGGGTGCCCGTCATGCCCCTCGTCGTCGGGGTGTGACAGAATGAAGCGAATGAAATATTTCTATTGCGCTCGTTGTATGTGTGTGTGCGTGCGCGCGCATGTGCTCGTGCATATTTTGTATTCCTAGTGCTATATGAATTTGAGAGAATCATCGGCCATGAAAGGAAAAATGATTTTAAAAAAAATTATAAAAGGAGGATTCTTGGGTGAGAAGCGAATAATTGCATTTACTCTAGTGTTTGGTAAAGCCGTGATTAAGTTGTCGTTCTAAATTTTTACTAATATTCCAAATTAATGTTGGTTTCGGTATATATTTAAATATTTTGTAAAAAATATAAATAAGACTATTTGTAGTCATAATGTTGGTTCCAATAGGTTTGTTTTTATTTTTTTTGTTTAAGTCTAACCATTGTCGTTAATATCTATGGAATAGACTAGAATATATTTGTTATAATTTTATTTTGTTGTTGACCTTTTTCATTTTAGAGCCTCAGTTGTCACTATTCTTTTGTTCCATGTAAAACATAATTAATTAGAACTCAGACAATAATTAAGAGGTAAAGTAGACCTCGATCCAGAATTGATGCATTATTTTTGTTTGTTTGTTTGTTTATCCTTTTCTTTTCTTATTTTTTTCAGGGAGAGAGTAAAAGTCAGCCCAAAGTGAATGTATATTTTTAGCCGCGCTTTCTTTACATACGTGTATGCTCGTGCATATGTCAAATTTTAGTACTCATTAATGTGTCTTTTTAGAAAAATGATAAAATAGAAGGGAGGATCCTTGGATGAGAAGCAATCTTGCACTGATGTGAAGTATTATTAAGTCGTGATTAAATTGTTGTTTTAAGTTTTAGTTATGGTCCAAATTATGTATGTCATGATTAAAATTGTTGAATTTCACATCAAAATATTACACAAAATCTTCTGCAGTATCACATATATATGACTAAACAATAATTACAATAACCAAGCTTAGATCTACATTGACTGAAAAAACTATATGCAATCCTATGCGTTCATACTAGACTATCCAATAGTTAAAAGAAATATTTATCTAATTATTGTTATTATTCTTATTATCATTGTTATTAGGCTGAAGTAACTAAAACACCCCTAACCTTGGCACGAATTGCAACTTCAGTCCCCAAACTATTGCTGCACTTCAAGACACCCCTAAGCTTGGCTAATTGAGTTTTAATACACTCGCGAGTAGACATGCCACGGCAAGTGGAATGCACTTGCCGTCCACTTGGCATTTTCATCCTATGTGTCCTCCACATAGATAAATTATTTTTTTTAAAAAAACTATTTTTTTTATATATATAAAAAATCTGGAACAATGGAATATTTATTTTAAATCTGGAAAATTTGATTTAAAAAAAAATAAATTGGAAAGCTAGAGTTTTATTTAAAATATCAGTAAAAAATGGATTTTTTTTAAAGAAAAATTGAAAACTTGATATTTTTTTTAAAAGTGTCCTAAAAGATCAAGATTTTCATGATTCTTTTAAGACACTTTTTTAAAAAAGAACTCGAAAAACTAATTTTTTTTTAAATGTGGAAAACCCATTTTAAAAAAAAAAAAAAAAAAACTCCCGAAAAATTAGATTAGTTTTTAAATCTAGAAAAAAATTATTAGTTTTCCACTTTATTAAAAAAATTAGTATCCCAGATTTTAAAAAAGTCTAGGTTTTTAATCAAAAATTCAATTTTCCATATTCTTTTTTAGAAAAATGGGTTTATTTAGTTTTCCAGATTTTGAAAAAGTCCAGGTCTTTTAATGAAAATAATAATCAATTTTCCAAATTTTTTTTTAATAACGGGTTTCTCACATTTTTATTTTTTAAAAATTTAGTTTTCAAGTTTTAAAAAATTCCAGATTTTTTAATAAAAAATGCAGTCCAAATTTATTTTTATTCCACATTTTAAAAAAAAAAAAAATTAGTTTTTTCTGATTTTAAAAAAATATACTTTTTAATGAATTTTCCAAAATTGGTTTTTCTTTTTTTTTTTTTTTTTTTTTGTTTAAGGAAAAAAAAAAAGAGTTGATGCAAAGACCTCTCACGCGCTTGTTGGTCTGTGACTACACTTGTTGTGCCATGTGGTAACTCGGGGGTGTATTAAAACCCAGTTAGCCAAGCTTAGGGGTGTCTTGAAGTGCAGCAATAGTTTGGGGACTGAAATTGCAATTCGTGCTAAGTTAGGGGTCTTTTAGTTACTTCAGCCTTGTTATTATTGTTATCTCTATACAACCTTAATAAAGAATGTTATTACACTATAATTGTTGTTATCTCTATGGTGATGATGATTAGGGTATATTGTATCGTTCATGTGTTGCTTACTCACTGAAAATTAGATTTATCTTTGTTATTATTTGTAAATTGATCTTAAGAATACTTAAATACATAATTGTCACGATCCAAACTAGAGGGCCATGATGGGTATCTCACCATACTAGTCAAGTACCACTTGACATACATCTGTGACATCAACATAAACATAGATGGGCCGATAGGGGCATCATATGATTTTCAATAAACTCATAAGGAACATGCATATATCAACTAATCTGAAAGACTCATTTGTATGAATATACTGGACATACTATAAGAGCCGATAAGGCTATCATAACCACCTGTGATGACATATGAAATCTCACGTCTGGACATTATTTGACTGTACATAACTGCCTACAAGCCTCTATTGGAGAACATAACATAACGTGGCTGGGATAGGGCCCCGCCGTACCTATACATATGTGCATACATATATACATAAGACCATGCTGACTCCTGGCACCTCCAGAATAAATGGAGTGCATCGCCCTTATCCGCTGAGCTGATATCCTAATAGATGGATCACCAACCTATGTCTCAGGACCTGTGGGCATGAAACGCAGCCCCCCCAGCAATAGGGGACTCAGTACGAATAATGTACCGAGTATGTAAGGTGTGAAGATAGCATATACATAGGAATCATAAAAGGAATCTGAGACATGAGAATCAATCCGTATGACTTTCCATCTGAAAGTGTCTGTATAACTCTATATAACTGAAAGTGCCTCTGAGGGCATATGATATACATATATCATAATATCGTACCCAGCCATATACTATAGGCTCGGTGTTATCCGTACGCGGCCATGACAGGCTTGGTGTTATCCGTACCCAACTGCAGTGGTGTGCACAATAGTGCCACACCCGGCCGACTATAGCGCGGCTCGGTGTGAGAAAATAGCTGTACATATATATAAATGCCTGAAAGACTCGTGATATACCATTTTGAACTCCTCTGTGTAACACAAGGCTTCAGAATAACACTATGAGGCTAATATGACATATAAGGAATCTCTGGAACTATAGATATGAACTATGTCTAAATATACATACGAAGCCAAAGATACGAGTGTCTCTAGAGCATCTAGGATTAGAATTCTTTGGAACTTGATCGTTTACTCCTTTCGTTCGTATCATAAAGATTGTGCCAAAATGAAAGAAAGCGATAGCCTTAACATACCGCTTGCAGTCAATACACACTCAATAATGAACTCGCCTTAGTTAGCACTTCAACCTATAACAATGATAATACGCCCATCAACTTAGAGAACACTAGTTTATGATGTATATCAAATGATAACTTGTTTCTATAAAGAATCTGGCAACATCTCCCCTATTTTTATCACGTCCTCAACTCAAAATCAAGAACCACAATATCAACAACAACATACACAAGCTAAACTCTTAGAATTCCAGCCACCACAACTAAAAATACACTCCAAAACAGTCCACACAACAACAGTAGCTTATACGACTTCCCGCCATTAATCTCGTAGTCTCATCTCACAATTTAGCTATGGCCAAGATGAATTTAAATACATACAGGAGAGGAGAATTTATACCTCATATATCAATAACTACTCTTCTTTCACCGTACTTCTCTTTGAAGAAATCTCCGATTTCCTAGGATCCGGAGGAAACCGACGTGAGTATAACCTCTATGTCGTTCTTCGCGTTCTTGCTTCACTGAAAGAGAATTTTGAATTCCAAACGTTGCAGCCCCTTTGTTCACAAGTTGAGAAGGTAATATATATATGGCGAGTACGTTGTTGTTGTTGTTGTTTTTTTTTTTTTTTTTTTTTGCTTTTGCTTTTGCAAAAGGATTCATCTCAAAGTTTTCATGTTGCTAATGTTTTCGGCTTATTCCAAAAATGGATTATATCTTGGTGCAATGTTGTTGGCAACAATTTGGTCTTCAAAAAGGAATTTTACGTGGTTGCTGGTATGTTTTTGTGGTAGAATTTAATATCTAGAGTTTAAACTTGGAAGGGAATAATATTGCAGCACCTATTTTTTTGGACCAAAATACCAATGAACCAAAATGAAAGACTTATGGAATCTTTATTAGCTTTACACGTGTAGCCTTCTTGAAAATCCTATATCTACTCATCACTAATATATGACACCACCAGGATGTATATATGCTATTAGTCATATGTCCCTTTACTTGCCTTTGTCCCACATGGACATGCCAATCCCAACACTTGCCCCACTTAATTTCCTAATTTAATCACTTTACCTCCCACTCCCATTGGTGAGTAATTTCTTATTCCCGATCCACTTAAATATTAATCACTTTTAACAAACTTCATATACTCATTGTCATGGTCATATGATATAACACTAGTCCATAGCCTCTTTTTCCACACACAAAAATATTATTCTCAATCACCGCCATCCAACTTTTAAGCCCTAAATAATTCCAGATCGTTATCCTTTTATATAACAAGCTCTTCATTTTCATACTTGAATATGATCAAAATCCTGCGAGATCGGGTAAATTTGCTCATGTTGGACGGTTCAATTTTCTAGTCCAAAAATACGAGGTATTATATCCTTGACCGTATTTCATTCAAATAAATATTCAACGTCGACGAAACTTATTTTCTTCAATTTGCTTAACTTCTAATCCTTATGACACATTTGTACTAGAGGTGTCAATATGGGCCAGCCCAACCCAACCTAGCCCTAAAGGGCCAAAGAATTAAATGGGCTAGGACAGGCTGGCTCTTTTAATTGAAAGGCCTGCAAAATGGCAGCTCAACCCACCTTTCGAAGCGGGCAATTGGCTAGACGGCCAAATTTTTAAGTTTTTTCGTCTTCTGAAATAACATTTTCTAAGTGATTTTTGGTACAATTTGAACATGAAACTTTTGGAATATGAAATAGAATCTTCTACCACACCATTCTTGCGCAAATTCATATCATAGAAGAAAAAAAATTTAAGAGAACAAATAGAAATTATTATTTTTGATCACTAATTCAGATCACGTTCAAAAGAAATTAAACATAATATAAATTCTAAGACCTAGAAGTATTACTCTAGTAACTAATTTACTACTTAGTAGTAAGTACATTCTTTTTTTTTCTCATTACTTTTTATCTTTTTTTTTTTTAATTTACTTATATTTTTTTAAAAATTAATTAATTTATAATTCTTTTCTGGCCTCAAGGGCTGGCCTCAGCCCAACCCTTGAGGCCGGTGGGCTAAGAGAGGCTGGGCTTTTAAGCCTCACTTCTATATGGGCCAAAGAAATCCTAGCCCAACCCTACTTAAATAAAGGGTTGGGTTGGGTTGGGCCGGCCTCGCGGGCCAAGCCTATATTGACAGCTCTAATTTGTACCATCACTCTAACCATCTATAAGCTTGGGGGATAACCTTGTTTTTCGTGACTAATGTCAGTTAACTCGCACACTTTCCAACGCATGAAAACATGGGATGTAACATCCTTCGCTCCTTAGGAACATTCGTCCTCGAATGTTAAGGGTATACCAGTATCAGCTCAGGCACTTGCAGTCATTCCTACTAAGCATAGCTTTGGTGAATATTTCTCAGTTGTCCAAGCTAACCTTACGGTATTAAGCTTGAACATTCTTATCATAAGTGTCTGAACCCCCCCCCCCCAAAGCCCGTGTTATAGTCTCCCGTAGTTAGTCTTACTCCTTTCATGATTTTCTATCGTCTTATTATGATAATTCTTCCCTTCTCTGGTATCATGACTCATATCGTTATGTTGACTAGCCCTTCCATTACTTCTGATAACTCATTCCCTTTTTTCGTCTTCTTTTGTCATTATGCGGGGTCCTTCGTACTTTATTTCCTGGTGGACTTGATTCTTCTATGAAGACGTAAGCTATCTTTGGATGTCATTGTCATTTTGCTAAAGAGGTCATCAATCAGTATAACATAAGTACACTGGTTTGTCAAACTTATAACGAATCAATTCGAGCTAGAACTCGTCTATCATGTTGTACCTTGCTTCGTTTAACTTAATACCCGTCTCCACTTGATATCAGTTAATATCGAATCTCCAAAGAAAGTGGTCACAACTTAGCTACCTTCGTAATTAACTGTAAGTTACTATATCCATCTATGCTGGAAGCTTAAGTCGAGTTTTTCCTGTTTTAGTGTTGCCTCTCCAGTAACACTGTATAATAAGAGTTGTCCTCCCCTTGGGTAGGTTTACCATTGCATATTGGCTTCTCCTATTCCCTTTGAATAGTCGAAAACAAATTTCTTTCTTACTAATGATTTTCTGTTGCTATCTTTGCTTCTTATCTTACTTACATCTTTGTTGCCTTGAGTACGCCCCATTTTCCTTTAGCCTAATTCTATTTTTCTCGGTTCCTGATTCTTCTGAGTTACTCATTCATTGCTTACTTCCTTTCCTTCTTGCTACCTACGCAGTTATATCCCTTTATACTCTTCATAGAGCTTGTTCAGTAACACACCTTTCTTATGAATTGTTACCCGAAATCCTTTGTCATTCTGAATTTATTGAGGTCTATAATGCATCAAATATTTTCGTTAACCACTCCCTTGGCATCTCTTGAATATCCGTCCAAGAAATACAGGTGAGTCACTCTCCTGATATGATCCTTCTTGATACCTGAACTCATCAGTCCCTTTTCACGGCTAATTATTCTTGATATCTTTTGTCCTTATCGTTTACTTCTTCCCATAATCTTAATCTTATAGTCATTACCTCTATACCCACATTACTAAATCAACCATGTGAATCCTTTGTTGCATATTGATATCGTTCATCTCTTACTTTCTCGAGGGCACGTAATAGTCAGAAAATCTTTTCTTACCCTCATACTCCTCTTCGGGTGCCTATTCTCATTTATCTTATGCCTGAACAAAAGCCATAATACTCACATGATGTATTAATCATGTCCCGAAATAAATCTCTCGCACCCCTCTGAGGTAAATACATAATTAACACTCATTAAATGGATAATCACCTTTGTACCAAATCTATCATCACGTACCATTTTGGACTTCCCTCCCCTCTTTCGTCCTATGGCCCATACCTCCTTCTTCTTCATAAGCATGGGTTCACGAGGCTCGGATCTTACCAAATCTCCACCAATATGGTATAAAATGTTGGGAGAGAAATATTAGGATTTTTCTCTGACTTGGAATGGAGGAAAATAAGAAATAGGGTCGTGAACCACATATTTATACTTGAAAGCCAAAAAGCTACAGTGGTCCGGTTCAACGAGCGAGTCGACGACCCATCAACGTGTCGACGGTCCGTCGACTTGCTCCGTCGACCTGCGCCTGCAGATTTTCAGTTGCGGAACCCTGTCGACGTCGCACAACGACGGTCCATCGACTATGTCGACGGCACGTTGACGATGACTGGTGTCTGCAGATTTTCTCAGGTTCAGCTCAGATCGCGTCAATTCGATCCACTCAACTTCTAACTCTATAAACTGCCAGGAATACCTGCTGGTACCTTTGTACACGGGGTAGGACACTTTCTACCTCCAACTCGGGATCGGGTCTCTATTTCAAAGGCATACCCGACTAGGAAATCATAGGTTCTACTACGACGAGAACGAGAGGCGTAACAACGACACTTGGGTAGATTTGGTGATTCTTGATATAATGGACTTTGATGTTATATTGGGTATGTCCTAGCTTTCTCCTTACCATGCGATCTTAGACTGTCATGATAAGACAGTCACTTTAGCCATATCGGGCATTCCTAGGCTTGTGTGGAGAGGTACTCCTAGTCCTGCTCTGAAGAAGATTATTTCCTTCCTTAGGGTGAAGAAGTTAGTAAGTAAGGGGTGTTTAGCGTATTTGGCGCATGTTCGCGATACGACAGTTGCATCTCCACCCCTTGAGTCTATCCCTATTGTGAGCGAGTTCACGGAGGTATTTCTATCGAATTTGCTGGGTATGCCACTCGATCACGATATTAATTTCTATATCGACATGGACCCGAGCACTCTCCCCATTTCCATCCCACCATATCGGATGGCACCTGCCGAGTTGAGGGAGCTTAAGGAACAATTGCAGGATTTATTGAGCAAAGAGTTTATTAGACTGAGCGTCTCCCCTTGGGGGTGCTCCAGTGTTATTTGTGAAGAAGAAAGATGGGACCATAAGGATGTGTATTGATTACCGCCAGTTGAACAAGGTCACTATCCGGAATAATTGCCTTATGCTCGTATTGATGATCTATTTGACCATCTTCAGGGTGCTTCGGTGTTTTCTAAGATTGATTTACGTTTCGGCTATCACTAGTTGAAGATCAGGACGGAGGATATTTCGAAAATAGCCTTTCGAATGAGATATGGCCACTATAAGTTTTTAGTAATGTCTTTTGGGCTTACCAATGCCGCAGCTGCATTTAGGACCTTGATGAATGGCATCTTTAGGCCATTCCTTGATTCTTTTATGATTGTGTTTATTGATGACATCTTGTGTATTCCAAGAGTAGAGGGGAGCATGAGAGCCATCTCTGTACCGTTCTTGGTTTGTTGAAGAAACGTAGTTTGTTTGCTAAGTTTTCTAAGTGTGAGTTCTGGTTGGAGTCTGTAGCATTCTTGGGATATGTGGTATCTGAAGAGGGGATTATGGTTGATCCACCTACTACTATTACTGAAATTCGTAGTTTTGTGGGTTTGGCCAGTTATTACTGTCGCTTTGTGAAGGGTTTCGCTGCCATTGCTTCATCCTTGACCAGATTGACTCAAAAGGATGTTCCTTTCCAGTGGACAGATGATTGTGAGGAGAGCTCTTAAAAGCTCAAACTTCTTTTGACTGCAGCCCCAATTTCGCAGTCTATTGTGACGCTTCTCGTATGGGTTT
Organism: Lycium ferocissimum; assembly: GCF_029784015.1. Classification (NCBI taxonomy): domain Eukaryota; kingdom Viridiplantae; phylum Streptophyta; class Magnoliopsida; order Solanales; family Solanaceae; genus Lycium; species Lycium ferocissimum. The sequence continues at coordinate 56,658,268 of NC_081344.1, forward strand.
AGGTGCAGTGTTGATGCAGGAGGGTAGAGTGATAGCTTATGCTTCCTTCCAGTTAAAAGTTCACGAGAAAAATTACCCTACCCATGATTTGGAGTTGCTAGCTGTAGTCTTCTCTTTGAAGCTTTGGAGACATTACTTGTACGGTGGTCATTGTGAGGATTTTACCGATCACCGTAGCCTTCAGCATATGTTTACCCAGAGAGAGCTTAATTCTAGGCAGCGCTGATGGATGGAGCTCCTGAAGGACTATGACATCTCTATTCTGTATCACCCTGGTAAAGCCAATGTGGTAGCTGATGCCTTGAGTCGCAAGATAGTGAGTATGGGGAGTTTAGCTCGATTGATTGTTTTTGAGCATCCATTGGCCATGGAGGTTCAGACTCTGGCGAACAGTTTCGTCCATCTCGGCATCTCAACCTTAGGCAGGATTTCGTCTTGTATAGAGGTGAAATCATCATTATTGGATCGGATCAAGGCTCATCAGTTTGAGGATTCTCAGTTGAGCAAAATCTGAGATAATTTGTTGAGAGAGGAGGCCAAGGAGGCCGTGATTGATTCTGTGGGCATTCTGAGGATTAGAGGACGCGTGTACGTTCCTCATGTTGGTGATCTGATTCAGTTGATCTTATCTGAGGCCCATAGCTCTCGCTATTCCATTCATTCGGGAGCGACTAAGATGTATCGTGACTTGAGGCAGCATTATTGGTGGCACCGTATGAAGAGAGATATAGCTGATTTTGTGGCTAAGTGTGGAAATTGTCAGCAGGTAAAGTATGAGCACCAGCGACCTGGTGGGGTGCTTCAAAGGATGCCCATTCCCGAGTGGAAGTGGGAGAGGATTACTATGGATTTTGTCACGAGTCTTCCAAAAACCCTTAGCAAGTTTGATTCTATTTGGGTGATAGTGGATCGATTGACTAAGTCTGCTCACTTTGTTCTGGTTCAGGTTTCCTATACCACGGAGAAGTTAGCCAAGATGTATATTCGGGATATTGTGAGATTACATGGGATCCCTATTTCTGTTGTATCTGACCAGGGTACTATCTTCACTTCCCGATTCTGGAGAGCATTTCATGATAAGCTGGGTACCCGATTGGACTTTAGTATAGCTTTCCATCCCCAGACTGATGGCCAGTCCGAGCGGACCATTCAGGTGCTCGAGGACATGTTGAGAGTGTGTGTTATTGACTTTGGTAGTCATTGGGATCAGCACTTGCCTTTGGTAGAGTTTGTATACAACAACAGTTATCATTCGTGTATTGGTATGACGCCTTTTGAGGCCTTATATGGTAGGAGATGTAGATCTCCGATTGGTTGGTTCGATGGGTTCGAGGCTTGACCTGGGAGCATGGATCTATTGAAAGAATCCCTTGATAGAGTGAGAGTTATTTAGGTCAAGCTTGTGGCAGCTCAGAGTCGACAAAAGATGTATGGGGTCCGGAAGATCCGGGATTTGAAGTTTGCTATTGGTGACCAGGTTCTATTAAAGGTTTCACCCATAAAGGGTGTTATGAGGTTTGGTAAGAGGGGCAAGTTGAGCCCCAGGTACATTGGCCCATTTGAGATTGTGGATTGTATTGGCGATGTAGCTTATGAGTTAGCATTACTGCCAGGCTTGGCGAGAGTTCATCCGGTTTTTCATGTTTCGATGCTGAAGAAATACCATGCCGATGGTACCTACATTGTCCGATGGGATTTTATATTGCTTGAAGAGAATTTTACTTATGAGGAGGAGCCTATCGCGATTTTGGATAGGCAGGTTCGGAAGTTAAGGTCAAAAGAGATTGCTTCTGTGAAAGTACAGTGGAAGCACCGCCCGGTAGAAGAGGCTACTTGGGAGACTGAGTCCAATATGTGTAGCTGTTAACCCCAGTTGTTCACTGATTCAGGCATTTCCCTACTTTCCTTCTTTTCTTCGCTCGAGGACTAGCAACAGTTCAATTAGTATCTGATGTAACGACCCGTTTGGTCGTTATAGTTCTTTCGGTGTTTTCAACCATTCCCAATCATTGATTAGCTCGTTTTTGACCCGAGGAAACCGCTGATATGCTTCCCGGGGTGCCTAGACCGAATTCGGGCAACTTTGGTGAAATTATAGGCTTAAAGTCAAAAATATTGACCTAAAGTTGACGTTTGGGCAAACGAACATTTTTTGAAATTTCATCAAGTTCAAGAGGTCTGGATGGTTGTTTAGAACTTGTGTGTGTGTTTGGTTCAGTTCCCAATGCACTTGGGTGCATTTCGGACTTGGGATGGAAATTTGGGATTAAGGCATCGGGGGTTGGCTCAGTTAACGAGACCTCCGTTGGGAATTCTGAGGCCACAGGCCCGTTCGTAGTGCTTTTTTATGTGGGACTATGTGTTTGGTATGTGAGTAGATGGCCGCGGGAATTAGTCGGAAAATCGAAACGAAAGGAAATCTTGGATTAAGTTTCTGGTGTCTGGTGCCCGCTTTAGCGGCACCAGTGACACCGCTGGAGCGGTAGCCCCGCTGCTAGGGCAGTATATGACTTTTAGTCATTGCTGCTGAAGCGGGCAGGTGGTCGCTGGGGCGGCGCCGCTGGGGCGATCCAGGTACCGCTTCAGCGGGTGACAGGCAGTTAATAATATTAATGAAGTGTTAAAAAGCCCTAGACCCTCATTTTACCCCATTTCGATATTTGAGCTTGAAGAAACTACTCTTAAGGATATTTGGAGGAAAATCTTGGAGGTAATTCCTACTCACTTCTTCATTTTTCCTTTAAACCATAATCATGTTAAGATTCCCCCTTCTCCCTTAATGAACCTAAGGTGGTAAGAGTTGAAAGAGGATTTGGAAGAATATTTTTCCTAGGATTATTAATGAATAAATTGGGGACGTTTTTTAGATATTGACTAATCTAGGCTCGTTAATCATAAATCTTCCAATTTTAACGTCAAATTTCGAAGTTGGAGATTTAGGGTTTATACCCAATTTGGGGGTTTTGCATGAAATCAGAATCTAGGCTAATTATTGAGCTAAATCAGAAATTAAGGGTGCGATTATGATTGCCTAGTACTTAATTTGGTATTTTGCTCGCGAATTTTCCGTTTTGCCCTTGTGGGCTCGTTTTTCCAATTTCTAGGGTTAAAATGGACCTAGTTGATATCATAGCAATATTAGTATCATTGTTCATGATTTCTAATATAGAATTCGATTATGCTTAGACTACTTTGGTTTTGAGTTCCAGAGGAAGGATAAGGCAAAAGAGTGAGTTGTTGGTGTTGCGATTCGGCAGTTCAGGTAGGTTATGACTTACCTATAGTTAGACTTACCTTTAGTTAGACTTCGTATAGTGAATCACATATTTAGATTATAATGTCAGCGACAACATGTGAACCTTCGGGTATGAAGTTGGGATAGATATTGCCTTAGGTTAGGCCCTGATGTGTGTTGGGACTAGCCACCCCGTTATGTGTGCTTCATTATTCCATTTTGATAGTTGATGCCATGTGTAGTTAATAGATATCGAGTTCTGTCTTATCGTCTTGATTTGGATAGAATTGACATACCCGTGGTTAGTATTTGTACTTGGATATACTGTTGGCGTACCCACTGTTGGTACTTGACTTATTGATATATGTTGGCATACCCACTGTCGGTATTGTGATGTGATACTTGTTGACGTACCCGGTTATGGTACTTGTGATGTTGAACTTGATCGATTTACATATGCATTGCACGCATTCTCTCATATTCATGCATGGCTGATACCCGGTGATGATCCAGTATCATTGATTGAGCGAAACTGATATTTGATAACTCTTTTACCTGAGTGATTGTAAACAGGCCGATGTTTGAAGATCCATTCCGGAATCGTTGATTATATGAAATTGATATTTTGATGAACTTTTTTACTTGAGTGATTGTGAGAAGGCCGATGTCTGAGGTTCAATTCCGGAATCGTTGATTGTGTGAAACTGATATTTGACAGACTCTTTTACTTGAGTGACTGTGAGATGGAAGATATCCGATGAGCTATTCCGGCGTCGTTGTTGCATGGCCGATTCTGATGTTATTCCATAATTGTTGTTAGTGCATGGACTCCCCCTGCGAGCAATTATCCAGGGTCCCGTCTATCTGTTGGGTAAAGATCCGGGACGAGTGGCACTTAGACTTAGCGAGTTACTGTCACGACCAAACCGGAGGGCCGCGACGGGCACCCGGTGCTATCCCACCCGGGCGCCTCTCAACCTACTTTCACATCACATTTAGGTGAGCCACATAGCTAAATCATGCTTTTTCATTCATCGTCATTCTAATCTCATTGGGCAACAACACATCTATATCATCATTAACAACTATGCCCATATACATATACATGAGCCGACAAGGCTATCAAAATAATATCCAAAAATATAGGCCGACAAGGCCAAACATATCTAACCATATACACATGTCTACGAGCCTCTAAGAAGAATACGTCATATCATAACATATAGGCGGGACAGGATCCCGCCGTGCCCATGAATATGTACACAAAAGAATCTATACCAAAAGTTGTAGCTCCGAATGAAGTGGAGCTCCGCTATGTAGTCCCTGAATGAAGCAGCTATGGGTCAAGTCTATCTCCCCTGGCCACTGGCGGCATGACGCAAAGATCCACAAACAAAAGGACGTCAGTACGAAGAATGTACTAAATATGTAAAGCATGATCAATATCAATATGGAAGTATAATAGACAATATATGAAATAACATAAGATGGGAGATAATAGTATCATCATCATAACACTTACTTGCTTTCCATAGGAACATTCCATTTCTATTGCGTATTCGTGTACATACATCCATATCCGTACTCATCTACCTTTCTTTTCGTATTCGTATTCATATTTCCTTTCATACTCATGTTCATATCATATACATTACATATACATAGCCTTTGCTTGGCATTTACATATACTTAGCATATTCGTACTCATATAGATGTCATATACATAGTATTTATGTAGCATACCCGACCACGTAGGTTCGGTGTTTCACATAGCTGGCCCTACCAAGGCTCAGTGTCATACCTGGCCCTACAAAGGCTCAGGGTTATCCGTACCCAACTGCAGTGGTGCGCGCGTAATATGCATATACATATACATACTTATTCACTATATTCTAGCCGGCCATATAAGCTCGGGGTTCACATTAGCCACACATGGGCACATATACATATAAGCATCTTTAGCCTTTCTACTATCGTCATTCGTCACATCTTATCCTTAAAGGATTACTCGTCTTATAAGAAACTTAACACAATCGTATCGTATCCAGAATCGTAAGCTTAGTAGCTTCTAGAGATAGGATCATTGTAGGCTCATAGAAGGATATATATTTGGCCAAAGAACCATGCCTTATGAAAGAAGGGTTAGCCTTACATACCTTTCCGTTCAGCTATTCTATCACTTGCTCGTGCTTCTTTAATGCTCACGTTTCTACCTTCATTAAAGTGCATACTAACATTAGAGAATCGATGACGTAGTATACATGAATAAAGCTAGAGAAAATTGGACAGCATCTTATACAACTTCCCTCATATCACATATCAACTCCCAAACATCATTAATATCATTCACAATGTCATAACGATAGCCTTTAATCACTTACATTATCCTTACTTCTCAATTCATTCCCAATCATCCATATTCATGGTCATATCACATGATTACGTTCATTCATATACGACATCTATCTCATGTTCTCAACGTCATTTATAATACAATTATAATCATAATGCATCAAGAATCATAACTCAATCCAAACATTTACTCAAAAGTGACACTATTCCCACATTCATGATCCATTTCTTATTTCCTCACATAATCCAAGTGTTTTAACTTCCAAATACCTTAAACAACAAAGAAATTTCATAAAACCTACCTTAGATGGTGTGGGATTGAACCTCGGGTGCAAATACCTCACTTGAGCAAAACCCTAGTTTTTCCTTCACTTGGATTTCTTGCTTTGGATGAACTTTAATGGGTTTCTTATACTTGATTCACTTGGTTTGATGAAGTTGATCACTAATATTTCATGAATTCTTGTGGGAGAAATGTAGAGAGATATTTTAGAGAGAAGGGGGAGTGAAAAGGAAATGAAATGAAATGAAACTTGGACCCTTATTTAATAACACATTTCAGCCCCGACCAGAACATACGGTCCGTATATTTTCACTGGCCGTATGTCTGGATCGTATGTTTGGTCCAGTGAGGTGTGCCATTCTGGGCTGAACCTACGGCTGGACATACGGTCCGTGAATCTTATACGGCCAGTATGTCTGGCCGTATAATGTCCAAAGGATTCCGAACTTGTTCTCGTCGACTCGTTTGATCTTCAATCCTTATGGAACCTTCTTAACACTTGTTTAACACTTCATTAAAAATCCAAGGGACGTTATAACTCTTCCCCAAAACTTCATTAAGTCATCGTTAATTCGATACTCGTAAATCTTGCCCGACACATGACGTATACCTTGCTTTCCTTAACAGCTTTTGGTCTCCCACTTCCAATGTCTTTGGAAATCTTAATTAGAATCATCAAATGCTATTTCTTACTTATTGAAACATCGTAGACTTTGTGCTCTTTATTAGCCTATTCACTGTGCATCAACGAAAAATTTTCCGAGGTGTAACATTCTCCCCCCCTTAAGAACATTCGTCCTCGAATGTTAGGCACTCGGGAATTCTACGAAAATTTCGCCTGAGTTTCCCCTATAATATGACACTACCATCCTGCCACAACAACCCATAATAACAATGCCTCACAGGGACACAATATAATAGGAATATAATTTGGCCACACACGACCCAAATGCATAAAAGGAAAACATGCATACCTTATGATCTTGACGTCTCATCTTGACCCTCTTCCGAGGGCTGAAATAAGTGCGGATATTTGGATCTCATGATTTCTTCAGCTTCCCACATCATTTCTTCTCGATTATTATTTCTCCACAAAACTTTAACTGAGGCCACTTCTTTGTTTCTAAGCCTCCGTACTTGCCTATCTAATATGGCAATGGGTTTTTCATCATAAGCTAACTTTTCTGTCACTAAAACATCATTTACTGGGACGATCCTAGTAGGATCTCCAACACATTTACGAAGCATCGAGACATGGAAAACTGGATGAACTGACTCCAAATCAGGAGGTAGATCTAATTCGTAAGCCACTTTGCCTACTTTGTGCACAATTTCATAAGGACCAATGTACCGGGGACTAAGCTTCCCCTTTCTGCCAAATCTCATTACACCCTTCATTGGTGGCACTTTCAAGAATACCCAATCTTTAACTTGGAACTCTAAGTCCCTTCGACGATTATCCGCGTAGGATTTTTGACGACTTTGGGCTGCTAATAACCGATCTTGTATGAGCTTAACTTTCTCTATGGCTTGTTGGACCAAGTCTGGCCCTATTAATTTAGCCTCTCCTATTTCAAACCACCCAATTGGGGATCTACACTTTCACCCATATAAAGCTTCATACGGTGCCATTTGAATGCTAGAATGGTAGCTATTATTATAAGCAAATTCAATGAGTGGCAAATGATCATCCCAATTACCTCCAAAATCTAACATACATGCCCGTAACATATCCTCAAGAGTCTGAATGGTACGTTCAGCTTGTCCATCAGTCTGTGGATGAAATGCCGTGCTAAGGCTCACATGAGTCCCTAAACCCTCTTGGAAGGACTTCCAGAAATTAGCCGTAAACTGAGTACCTCTATCGGAGATAATAGATACTGGAACACCATGAAGTCGCACTATCTCTTTAACATAGAGCTTTGCATAATCTTCTGCTACATACGTCGTTCTGACTGGTAAGAAATGAGCTGACTTGGTGAGTCTATCCACAATCACCCATATGGAATCATACTTGCATCGAGAATGGGGTAAGCCTGTAATAAAGTCCATGTTAATTACTTCCCACTTCCAAGTTGGGATTTCTATAGCTTGCAACAATCCGCCCGGCTTTTGGTGCTCGATTTTCACTTGTTGATAATTGGGACATTGAGCTATAAATTCTGCTATATCTTTCTTCATCCCATTCCACCAATACATGGATTTAAGATCATTATACATTTTCGTTGCTCCGGGGTGGATAGAATAACAGGAACAATGAGCTTCTCTCAATATTTGGTGGCGTAGACCTGCCACATTAGGAACACATAATCTGCCTCGACATCGGAGAACTCCGTCTCCTGTAATATCAAATAAGGACTCCTCTTTCTGAGGGAGTGTATCTCTGTACTGCACTAGCATGGGATCCTTGTATTGTCGCTCTTTCACTTCCACTACTAGCGACGAGACTGCTAAATTTTGAATGGTAGTTCCCCTACTGCCTGAGTCCACTACTCGAACTCCTAGGCTAGCTAACTGTTGGAGCTCACGAGTCATTTCTCTTTTCTCTGGTTGTACATCACATAAACTTCCCATAGATCTGCGGCTAAGAGCGTCAGCTACAACATTTGCCTTTCCGGGGTGATACAGAATATCAACATCATAATCTTTTAACAATTACAATCATCGTCGTTGCCGCAAATTCAACTCTTTCTGTTTGAAGATATACTGAAGGCTCTTATGATCTGTGTAAATATCCACATGGACACCATATAAATAATGTCTCCATATCTTTAATGCATGAATCACTGCAGCTAATTCAAGATCATGGGTTGGATAATTCTTTTCATGTTTTCGTAATTGCCTTGAAGCATATGCAATCACCTTGCCATGTTGCATCAATACACAGCCTAGCCCAACGCCTGAAGCATCGCAATAAACAACATAACCTTCTCATCCCTCTGGAAGTGTCAGGACTAGCGCAGAAGTCAATATATCCTTTAGCTCTTGGAAACTACGTTCACAAGCATCTGTCCATTGAAACTTAGCTGATTTCTGGGTCAGCTTTGTGAGTGGTGCAGATATAGAAGAGAAACCTTCAACAAACCTCCTGTAATAACCTAAGCCTAGGAAGCTACGAACCTCCATAGGAGTTGTGGGCCTTGGCCAAGTCTTCACGGCCTCAATCTTTTGGCTATCCACCTGAATACCATTGGCTGAAACAATGTGCCCCAGAAATGTCACTGAGTTCAGCCAGAACTCACACTTAGAAAATTTTGCGAACAACTCTCGAGTTTGAAGAATTCTGAGGACAGTACGCAAATGATCCGCATGTTCTGCCTCGGATCTAGAATACACCAAGATATCGTCGATGAATACAATCACAAACAAATCTAGAAAGGGCCTGAACACATTATTCATTAAATCCATAAACACTGCCGGTGCATTAGTTAGCCCAAATGACATTACCCGAAACTCAAAATGGCCATATCTTGTTCTGAAGGCTGTCTTAGGGATATCTTTCTCCCTAACTCTCACTTGATGATACTCGGATCTCAAATCTATCTTGGAAAATCATTTGGCACCTTGTAATTGATCAAATAAATCATCAATTCTCGAAAGAGGATACCTATTCTTAATCGTCACCTTATTCAATTGCCGATAATCAATGCACATTCTTAAGGAGCCATCCTTCTTTCGGACAAACAATACGGGTGCTCCCCATGGGGATGAACTAGGCCTAATAAAGCCTTTCCCAAGCAAGTCTTTCAATTGCTCCTTCAACTCCTTCAATTCTGCGGGAGCCATTCTATAAGGAGGAATAGATATAGGCTTAGTGTCTGGCAACACATCAATAGAAAAATCAATCTCCCGCTCGGGAGGTAGCATACCCGACCACGTAGGTTCGGTGTTTCACATAGCTGGCCCTACCAAGGCTCAGTGTCATACATGGCCCTACCAAGGCTCAGGGTTATCGTACCCAACTGCAGTGGTGCGCACATAATATACATATACATATACATACTTATTCACTATATTCTACCCGGCCATATAAGCTCGGGGTTCACATTAGCCGCACATGGGCACATATACATATAAGCATCTTTAGCCTTTCTACTATCGTCATTCGTCACATCTTATCCTTAAAGGATTACTCGTCTTATAAGAAACTTAACACAATCGTATCGTATCGAGAATCGTAAGCTTAGTAGCTTCTAGAGATAGGATCATTGTAGGCTCATAGAAGGATAAATATTTGGCCAAAGAACCATGCCTTATGAAAGAAGGGTTAGCCTTACATACCTTTCCGTTCAGCTATTCTATCACTTGCTCGTGCTTCTTCAATGCTCATGTTTTTACCTTCATTAAAGTGCATACTAACATTAGAGAACCGATGACGTCGTATAAATGACTAAAGCTAGAGAAAATTGGACAGCATCTCCTTTATTTATACAACTTTCCTCATATCACTTATCAACTCCCAAACATCATTAATATCATTCACAATGTCATAACGATAGCCTTTAATCACTTACATCATCCTTACTTCTCAATTCATTCCCAATCATCCATATTCATGGTCATATCACATGATTAAGTTCATTCATATACGACATCTATCTCATGTTCTCAACGTCATTTATAACACAATTATAATCATAATGCATCAAGAATCATAACTCAATCCAAACATTTACTCAAAAGTGACACTATTCCCACATTCATGATCCATTTCTTATTTCCTCACATAATCCAAGTGTTTTAACTTCCAAATAACTTAAACAACAAAGAAATATCATAAAACTTACCTTAGATGATGTGGTATTGAACCTCGGATGCAAATACGTCACTTGAGCAAAACCCTAGTTTTTCCTTAACTTGGATTTCTTGCTTTGGATGAACTTTAATGGGTTTCTTATACTTGATTCACTTGGTTTGATGAAGTTGATCACTAATATTTCATGAATTCTTGTGGGAGAAATGTAGGAGATGTTTTAGAGAGAAGGGGGAGTGAAAAGGAAATAAAATGAAATGAAACTTGGATCCTTATTAAATAACACATTTCAGCCCCGACCAGAACATACGGACCAACATACGGTCCGTATATTTTTCACTGGCCGTATGTCTGGACCGTATGTTTGGTCCAGTGAGGTGTGCCATTCTGGGCTGAACCTACGGCTGGACATACGGTCCGTGAATTTTATACGGCCAGTATGTCTGGCCGTATAATGTCCAGTGATTCCGAACTTGTTCTCGTCGACTCGTTTGATCTTCAATCCTTATGGAACCTTCTTGACACTTGTTTAAAACTTCATTAACTATCCAAGGGATGTTATAACTCTTCCCCAAAACTTCATTACGTCATCGTTAATTCGATACTCGTAAATCTTGCCCGACACATGACGTATGCCTTGCTTTCCTTAATAGCTTTTGGTCTCCCACTTCCAATGTCTTTGGAAATCTTAATTAGAATCATCAAATGCTATTTCTTACTTATTGAAACATCGTAGACTTCGTGCTCTTCATTATCCTATTCACTGTGCATCAACGGAAAATTTTCTGAGGTGTAACAGTTACGCTAGGTTGTGCTACCGAGACGTCGATATTTCCGTTCGGAGTACATGTGTACACCTCATTTTCATGGCATGGCATTGCATTCATGCCATTATTACACTTCATTGCGTTATGACTTGATTGAAATGTTGTGATGATTGGATTGTGATGACTCTGTTATGATGATGGATCGTGATGATTCTATTGTGATGATATATTGGATCAGATACTTTCAGACTTGGCATATTTGGGTTAGATGCTTACGTAGGCGATGATGGATATCTGGTTGTGATTATATTGTCTTATACTTGCTAGATTCCTTGTTTATCTGCTTTATCTTCTGAATTGTGTTAACTATACTTAGTCGGCCGATGATGCCTACCAGTACTGCTGTTTATACTGACCAGCACTTATTGCATTCTTTTATGAATGCAGAGTACCAGATCGGATCTACCTCTCTGACCCGTGGCAGAGTGACTCTTCAGCTTCCACTCGAGTTTCCAGGGTGAGCAGGGCGTTCGCTGACCTTGAAGACTTTCTCATTATATGTTTTACTTTTATTCCAGAGACATAGATATTTTGTATTAGTACTTCTAGATTGTATTATTCTCCCAAGATGCTCTTGTATTATTTAGACTAGACCCTGGGGGTATTTACTGTCATCCGCACTTTTTACTACTATTTATCTATAGATACATCGTGAGACTTACGTATTTATTGACTTCCGCTACTTAACTTCTTCAATTTATGTATTAGTTCATTGTTGAGATAAGGGTTCGCTTATCGAGGTGGGAAGGTAAGTGCCCGCACAGCCTAAGCAAAATGGGTCGTGACATGTACCCATATATATATGTGCATACATATATATACATAAGACCATAATGACTCCTGGCACCTCCAGAACAAATGGAGTGCATCGCCCTCATCCGCTTAGCTGACATCCTAATAGATGGATCACCAACACATCTCAGGACCTGGGGGCATGAAGCGCAGTCCCCTCAAAAATAGGGGAATCAGTACTAATAATGTACCGAGTATGTAAGGTGTGAAGACAGCATATACATAGGAATCATAAAAGGAATCTGATACATGAGAATCAATCCGTATGACTGTACATCTGAAAGTGTCTGCATAACTCTATATAATTGAAAGTGCCTCTGAGGACATATGATATGCATGCTTTCTTTCAAAAATCATATACATATATCATAATATCGTACCCGGCCATATACTATAGGCGTGGTGTTATCCATACCCGACCATGACAGGCTCGGTGTTATCCGTACCCAACTGCAGTGGTATGCACAATATGTGCCATACCCGGCCGACTATAGCGCTCGGGTGTGAGAAAATAGTTGTACATATATATAAATGCATGAAAGACTCGTGATATACCATTCTGAACTCCTAGGCGTAACACAAGGTTTCTGAGTAACACTATGAGGCTAATATGGCATATAAGGAATCTCTAGAACTATAGACATGAACTATGCCTAAATATACATACGAAGCCAAAGATACGAGTGTCTGTAGAGATCTAGGATTAGAATTCTTTGGAACTTGATCGTTTACTCCTTTCATTCGTATCATAAAGATCATGCAAAAATGAAAGAAAGGGATAGCTTTAACATACCTCTTGCAGTCAATAGGCACTCAATAGTGAACTCGCCTTAATTATCACTTCAACCTATAACAATGATAATACGCCCATCAACTTAGAGAACACTAGTATATGATGTATATCAAATGATAACTCATTTCTATAAAGAATCCGGCAGCATCTCCCCTATTTTTATCACGTCCTCAACTCAAAATCAAGAACCACAACATCAACAACAATATAAACAAGCTAAACTCTTAGAATTCTAGCCACCACAACTAAAAATACACTCCAAAACAGTCCACACAAAGAACAACACCTTATACAACTTCCCGCCATTAATCCCGTAGTTCTCATCTCACAATTTTATCTATGGCCTGGATGAATTTAAATACATCTAGGAGAGGAGAGTTTATACCTCATACGTCAATAACTACTCTTCTTCCACCTTACTTCTCTTTGAAGAAATCTCCGATTTCCTAGGATCCGGAGGAAACTGACATGAGTATAACCTCTTTGTCGTTCTTCACGTTCTTGCTTCATTGAAAGAGAATTTTTAATTCCAAACATTGCAGCCCCTTTGTTCACAAGTTGAGAAGGTAATATATATATGGCTAGTACTTTTTTTTTTTTTTTTTGGCTTTTGCAAAAGGATTCATCTCAAAGTTTTCATGTTGCTAATGTTTTTGGCTTATTCCAAAAATAGATTATATCTTGGTGCAGTGTTGTTGGCAACAATCTGGTCTTGAAAAAGGAATTTTACGTGGTTGCTGGTATGTTTTTGTGGTAGAATTTAATAAATAGAGTTTAAACTTGGAAGGGAAAATATTGCAGCACCTATTTTTTTGTACCAAAATACCAATGAACCAAAATGAAAGACTTATGGAATCTTTATTAGCATTACACGTGTAGCCTTCTTGAAAATCGTATATCTACTCATCACTAATATATGACACCACCAGGATGTATATATGCTATTAGTCATATGGCCCTTTACTTGCCTTTGTCCCACGTGGACATGGCAATCCCAACACTTTCCCCACTTAATTTTCTAATTTAATCACTTTTCCTCCCACTCCCATTGGTAACTAATTTCTTATTCTCGATCCACTTAAATATTAATCACTTTTTACAAACATCATATACTAATTATCATAGTCATATGATATAACACTAGTCCATAGCCTCTTTTGCCACACACAAAAATATTATTCCCAATCATCGTCGTCGAACTTTTAAGCCGTAAATAATTCCGGGTCTTTATCCTTTTATACAACGAGCTCTTCATTTTCATACTTGAATATGATCAAAATCCTCCGAGATCGGGTAAATTTGCTCATGTTGGACGGTTCAATTTTCTAGTCCAAAAATACGGGGTATTATAGCTTTGACCGTATTTCATTCAAATAAATATTAAACGTCGACAAAACTTATTTTCTTCGATTTGCTTAACTTCTAATCCTTATGACTCATCTGTACCATCACTCTAACCACCTATAAGCTTGGGGGATAACCTCGTTTTCCATTACAAAAGTCATTTAACTCGCACATTTTCCAACGCATGAAAACGTGGGATGTAACAGTAATAATAAACTTATTGCTTATGGGTACTCAAGGTAACTTATCACTAATGAGAATACGTAGATCACTCCTAAATGCGATATACTATATGCATAATTCTATTCTTTTTTCCATAATATACCCTTTGCGGGAAACTGTCAAGACCCAATTTTAGGGTCATGATGGCACCTACACTACCCCCACGGTAGGCGAACCATTCCCAGAATATTTACTTCCTTTCAGAAACATGGACGGAAATTAAATGCACTGAAACATCTAAGTCAACAGTCGTACTACATGAACAAGTGCGGAAGAAAAACTTTTGTCGCTAAAAAATTCCCAAAATTAACTTGTACAAGAGCTTCTACAAGGAATTACAAAGTTTCTAATGAAATACAGACTCCGAATGAAAATAAATAGTATCCGTAGGAAGAGAATGGATAGAACACATATGAAGAGACTTCGGGCTGCAGGTCTGGTTAATAGCTCACCCGAACATCTCTGGTGTCACGCCCCAACTAGAGGAAACGTGCGGGCACCTACCATTTCATACCTCGGTAGGCGAAACCTTTCCCAAATCATTCATTCAACCACAATAAAGTAATCAAGGTAATCAAATATAAGTCTCAAACATAGATAATAATAATAAGGATAAGTTATTAAGTGCGGAAAATAATACAACAGTCCCAAGGAATCTGGTTTAAGGTAGTACAAGAGCCACTACTGCAAATAGTACAAGTCTGAATATAAATACAAGTCTGGAAATGGAATACTGTCTCAAAATATCAAAATAAGACAAGTAGCTAAGAAGAGGCATCCGGGCAGCGAATCCATCCAAGTGCTCACCCTAGAATAGTCGTCAGACGGCCTCAAGAAAGTGACTGAAAAAGTAGACATGCTCACAATCAGATAAAACTCAACACAGTCCAAATATCGAATCCAATACCAAATCACCAAGTCTAGTAAATCACCTCAAATTCCACTATAAGTCTGAAACACAATCTCAAGAACTACTATCAAATACACGTATCACCAAAAATCAATCTTCAAGTCCAAAGCAATGCCAACAATAAATATGAGATGGATGCAATGCAAATGCAATGATATGCACACACTTTGGGCGGAATATCTCATCGCCTCGACAGTCATGACCCATGGGGAACCGCTAAGTCCATGTACTTGCTGTGGAATGCACAGCCCGATCCAATAGTCAGTGTTGCGGTACGTGCAACCTGTTCCCAGTCATTCTTGCGGTACGTGCAACCCAATCCAAGTAAGTGTTACGGTGCGCAACCTGATCCCAAATATATATAAATGAGTGAATGGATGATAACAATGCCAACAAGAATATATGAATCAACGGTGCCACACATGGATACGAATCTCACTCACAATAGCAATATCATAATCCTTCCTTCCCAACAACCTCATTCATGTAAACATGCTTTCCGACACACAAGTAATCACTAAGAATCAACTCTCTAGGATCAATCAGGTGGCGGCGAGCCAACAACTCAAAATAAACAACAACACAATAGAACACAAATAAGGCAACATGCCATAATCAACAACAATACCAACCTAAGTATTCCATCCCAATTTCATACTCGAAGGTTTCCATGCTTTCTTCAACAATCACTAACTATGCATATAATCCGCTAACCGAAGTCTAACCGAAAGGTAAGCCATAACCTACCTGGAAAGCTGAATAGGATCCTCAAACCGTAACACGTTGGCCTTGCCCTTTCGTAATGCCTCCAAGTACTCAAAGTCTATTCATAACCGAATTCTAATTTAAAAACCACCAATAACGATACCCATGTTGCTATATTTCTAGTTAGGTCAAATTCTAACCCAAGGAAATTGGGAAACGGACCTCCAAGGGTAAAATGGGAAATTAAAAAATGGAACATGCAATTCAAGCTCTAGGTGATCAAACCCACTAATCATTTGCTAAAACAACTCAAGATTAAGCTAATTCGGATTTAAAGCAAAATCACCAAATTTGGGTATGAACCCTAATTCTTCAATCCTCAAATTAACTATTAATAATGGAAGAAATAAGCTTAACAACAAGGAATTCATCAAATTCTATGGTTATTCTAGTCAATTTCACCACCAATTTCTATTTTAGAAGTCCAAACCCATTTTAAGAATTTTAACACAACACTCATCTTCTCTATCTAGATTCTAGTCATTCTAAGCATGGAATAGGGATCTAGGAAGGCAAATGATGAAGGATAGGGTCATAGATCTTACTTACAAGAAGATTCAGTCCACAAGTTGCTCCATTCCCCCAAAGAGTGCTTAGGAAGGTGATGAGAAAAAGTGATAGGGTTTAAGGGTTTTAACTTGAGAAAAAGAAAAAAATTCTGCCTCGAATACGGCTGCAGCGGTCAAGGGAGCTGAAACCCGCTACGACGGCTAGTCACAAAAACTCCGCAGTTCATTATGATTGTCTCCCAGCGCAATAGTGGGACCGCTATGGCGGTTATCGTACCGCTACAACGGCCCACACCAGAATATCAGAAAGTTCTAGTTTTTTACCATTTCAACCCAAAATCCGACTATCACCTAAGGCCCCATAGATACCATACAAACATGCAAACACACATAAAAACGAGCTACGAACTCACCCGTGGCCTCGAAATTCCCAACGGAGGCCTATTTGACTAAGTCAACCCCTAATGGCCTAAAGCCAAAGTCCCCACCCAAGTTCCAAAATTCTCCCAATTCCATTGGGAATCGAAACTGAACGCACTACCAAGTCATAAATGGATGTCCGAACCTCGTAATCGACGAAATTCCGAAAAAGGTCCATTTACTCAAAAGTCACCTTTGGGTCAAACTAATTCCAATTTGAGGCTCAAACCTCCAAAATTCACTCTAAAACCCGCCCGATGACCTAGGGAAACAGTCAACAGGGGTAAAAGGGTCATTAGCACTATAATGACCAATCGGGTCATTACATCAGATACCAATTAAAAAATCTCTCATCCTCGAGAGTAGTAATGGGGAAAAGTACCTAAATCAGCAAATAAGTGGGCATATCTCTCGCGCGTATCGGACTTGGTCTCCTAAGTAGCCTCTTCAATGGGACGATGCTTCTACTGAACCTTGACCGAAGCAATCTCTTTCGACCTCAGCTTCCTAACTTGCCTATCCAGAATTGTTATAGGCTCCTCCTCATAAGACAAATTCTCTTCAAGTAACATAGAATCCCAACGAACTATATAGGAACCATCAAAATGATACTTCTTCAGCATGGACATATGGAAAATCGGATGAACACCTGATAGGCCCGGTGGTAATGCCAACTCATAAGCAACATCTCCAATTCTACGGAGAACCTCAAATGGGTTAAGGTACCTCGGGCTTAACTTTCCCGTCTTCCCAAAATGCATAACACCTTTCATGGGTGAGATCTTCAGAAGCACCCGCTTGCCCACTCCAAACTCTAAGTCCGAACCTTTAGGTCCGCAAACATCTTTTGTTGACTCTGAGCTGATAGAAGCTTTTCCTGAATAAGCTTCACCCAGTCCATTGGCTTTCTCAGCAAATATATGCCCCACAGACGAACTTTAAAAGTATCAAACTACCCAATAGGAGAACAGAACCCCCTACCATACAAAGCCTCAAACGACACTATACCAATACTCGAATGGTAGCTATTGTTGTACGCAAACTCCGCTAAGGGCAAGAACTGGTCCCAATGACCACCAAAATCAATGACACATGCTCTCAACATATCCTTGAGCACCTGAATAGTCCTCTCAAACTGACTATCAGTATAGGGATGAAAAGTTGTACTGAGTACCCAACTCTGCCTGAAAAGCCCTCCAGAAATTGGAAGTAAACTGGGGACCTAGTTTCGAAACAATAGAAATAGGGACCCTGTGCAATCACATAATATCACAAATGTAAATCCTGGCTAACTTCTCCGCAGTGTAAGTGACCTGAACTGGTATGAAATGAGTGGACTTGCCAACCCGATCAACAATAACCCAAACTGAATCAAACTTACCGAGGGTTTTCGGAAGACCCATAACAAAATCCATGGAAATCGTCTCCCACTTCCACTCAGGAATGGGCATCCTCTGAAGCACCCCACCAGGTCTCTGGTGCTCATACTTGACTTACTGATAATTCCCTCACTTAGCCCCAAAATCTGTAATATCTCTTTTCATCCGTTCCCACTAGTAGTGCTGCCTCAAATCTCGATACATCTTTGTAGCACCCAGATGAATGGAATATCTGGAGCTATGGGCCTCCTCTAGAATCAAATGAATGAAATCACCAACACGAGGAATGCACACGTGTCCTTTGATCCTCAGAATGCCCTCACTATCAAGCATGGCCTCCTTGGCCTCACCTCTCAGAACCTTATCACGAATCTTACACAACTGGGCATCCTCAAACTACTAAGCCCTAATCTGCTCCAAGAGGGATGACCTCACCTCAACACAAGCTAAGACTCTGCCCAGACCTGAGATATCAAGGCACACAAAACTATTAGCCATAGTCTGAACCTCCCAGGCTAACGGACACTCAGAAGCAACCAATCAGGCTAAGCTACCCATACTCACTGCCTTGCGACTCAAGGCATCAGCTACAACATTAGCCTTCCCCGGATGATAGAAAATGGTGATGTCGTAGTCCTTCAAAAGTTCCATCCACCTACACTGTTTGGAATTTAGATCTCTCGTACTGAGTATGTGCTGAAGGCTGCGGTGATTCGTGAACACCTCACAATGGACTCCATACAGATAATGCCTTCAAATCTTCAGACCGAAGACTACTGCTAATAACTCTATATCACGGGTAGGGTAGTTCTTCTCGTGACCTTAAACTGACGGGAAGCATAGGCAATGACTCTACCCTCTTACATCAATATGGCACCCAAACCAACATGGGATGCATCACAATATACTAAGAAATCCTTACCCCCACAGGCAATGCCAGAATTAAGGCTGAAGTCAAAAGAGTCTTGAGCTGCTGAAAGCTCTCTTCACGAGCATCAGACCATTGAAAGGGAACCTTCTTCTGAGTCAATCTAGTTAATGAAGAACTAATGGAAGCGAAACCTTCACAAATCGACGGTAATAGCTGGCTAACCCCACGAAGCTAAGAATCTCAGTCACAGTAGTGGGCCTCGCCCAATCTCTAACAACCTCAATCTTCTTTGGATCAACCATGATCCCCTCCTTGGACACAATGTGGCCCAAGAATGCCACAGAATCAAGCCGTAAACTCACACTTCAAAAACTTGGTATAAAGCTTCTTCTCCTTCAATAACCCAAGGACAATCCTCAAATGATGCTCATGCTCCTCCCTGCTCTTCGAATACACCAAGATATCATCAAGAACACAATAATGAAGGATTCAAGATATGGCTTGAAAATGCCATTCATCAAAGTGATAAAAGCAGTTGGGGCATTCGTAAGCCCAAATAACAACATAAGGAACTCGTAATGACCATCACGATTCCTAAAGGCCGTCTTCAAAACATCCTCGGCCCGAATCCTCAGCTGATGGTAGCCTGACCTCAAATTAATCTTCAAAAATATCAAAGCACCCTAAAGCTGGTGGAACAAGTCGAGGAATGTGATACTTATTACGAATGGTGACCTTGTTCATCTGACAGTAATCTATGCACATCCTCATCGTACCATCCTTCTTCTTCAAAAACAAAACAGGAGCACCCTAAGGGGAGACACTCGGTCTAATAAACCCCTTACTCATCAGATCCTGTAGTTGCTCCTTCAGCTCTCTTAACTCAGCTGGTACCATCCTATAGGCAAGAATAGAAATGGGGCGCGTGCCCGGATCCAAATCAATACAGAAATCAATGTGGGGGCCAGTGGCAGACCTGATAATTAGAAGGAATGACCTCCGCGAACTCACATACAATGGGCACAGACTCAAGGGCCAAAGAATTAACTCTAGTATCACGAACATGGGCCAAGTAAGCCAAACACCCCTTGCAAACTAACTTCTTCGCGTGAAGATAAGAAATGATCTTCCTCGGAGTGGGGCTCGAAGTACCCCCCCCCCCACTATAATCTAGGAATGCCAGGCATGGCTAAAGTGACTGTCTTGGCGTGACAGTCCAAGATCACATAGTATGGTGACAACCAAGTCATACCCAAAATAATATCAAATTTTACCATATCCAATGTCATCAAATCTACCCAAGTATCATATCCCATAAAAGTAATCAAGCAAGACCGAAAGACTTGATCAACAACAATTGAGTCTCTAACTGTAGTAGATACTTGAATAGGCACATCAAGATGGTTACTAGTCAAATTACAACCAATAAAATGATAGGCAGATATATAGGAGAAAGTAGACCCGAATCAAACAAGACCGAAGCATGTCAATGGCGAACAGAAACAGTACCTGAGATCACAGCATTGGAGACCTCTGCCTCGAGTCTACCCAGAAAGAAATAGCTGCCCTCTTTTGGAGGCCTGAGAATCACTTCTACTAGACTGGTATCCACCCCGAGATTGCTGAGATCCACCGCGGCCTGACTGAGCACTGCCTTTAGCTGATGAACCTCCCCGGCCACTAGATGGTTCCGTAGGCCTCGGAGTCTTGAATCGGGAACCCTATTGAAATCCACTCTATCCTACTCTGGGACAATTTCTCATAAAGTGGCCAGAATCACCACATACATAGCAGGCTCTGAGGCCTGGAGGCCGATGCACAGAAGCCGACGAACTAGAGGGACCCTCACGGTTAGCTAGACGAGAGTAGGAACAACCATGGGACTATCCAACTCCATAACCACTGGGTCTAGAAAGACCACCTGACGATAATGCTGACTAAACAGGGCGGCTGGGGCCTGAATGATAAGGCCTTAATGACTGTCCCCCACCTCTGTAGCCAGAACCACTATAACCACCAAGATGACCCAGCCTCTTCTCACTAGACTCTCTTAAAGATCGAGTCATGGTGGACTCACCAATCACGGCATGATCAACAACTGCCTGGAACGAAGATCCCCAAGGCCACTAACTGGAGACAAGCAACATGGAGTGAATAGACAAGTCCACACATAAACCTACGAATCCTCTCTTGCTCTGTAAGAATCAATTGAGCAGTATACCTAGCCAGAAACAGAAATCTAGCCTCATATTCGAACACGGTCATACCTCGCTGTCGCAAATGGAGGAACTCATCTCTATGCTCATCCCTCAAAGTACGTGGCATGTACTTCTCCAAGAAAGCCTGGTGGAATTAGGTCCAAGTAAGTGGAGGTGCACCCATAGGTCTGCTATCAATAAAAGGCCTCCACCAAGTCTTCACGTCGCCGCCGCGAAACTAAAATGATACATAGTCTACCCCATGAGACTCCACAATGCGCATCTTATAAAGACACTCATGAATTTTCATAATAGACTCATAAGCATCCGTAGTACGCAAGCCAAAGAACTTGGGTGGCTCCATCTTCAAAAACCTCCCAACCGGCTCCCCGATCACGAACGGTCAAAAGCTGAACTGCCACGAGTCTGGGAGCACCCTCAAGGGTTGGAAAACCACCTAAATATGGGGCCATAGCAACAGCAGGATGCGTCCTCATAGTCTGGCCCTGCTCGGGAGTCCATACCCCCACTCGAGTCTGGGAACCACCTGGAGTAGTGGCACCCCCTACGGCATGCTGGTCGTCAAGATGAAGAAGTACACGGGCTATGATATCCTGGAATGCCTGATCAGACATAGCATCGGGGTGAGTCAGGTCTTGCCATTCACCTCCTCTAGCTGCCTGTGCGCCCTCGGGCTGATGCTCTGGAGAAGCTGAATGTGCTTGCCTCTGTCCAACCACAGGGCCCCTACCCCTAGCCGATGCAGCTCTACGACCTCTAGTATGACCGAGACCTCTCGCTTGCACTCGTCCTTTGGTGCCTTCCCTAGCAGCAAGCTCAGGAACCTCGTCTCTCGTGATGGTAGCTCGTGTCCTCGCCATCTGTGAGAGAATAGAAGTGGATCAAATACCAATTACACATAGCCAGATATCAATTTGAATAAAGTAGCACGAAAGAATGAAAGAAGGTGAAATTTCTTAAATGTCCCATAGCCCCTCGAAGATAAGTACGGAGCTCATCGTACCGATCTGCAAGACTCTACTAGACATGCTCTTTTAGTCATAGACCGGGTAACCTAGTGTAGACACGTAATTTTTGACCCTCCCCGAGTGTTTCACCTTATCGTGTCTAAATATTTCTTTTAATTTTAATTTTGATGTGGTGATTTTATTTTATCTTTATTTAGTAGGTATATTTTGTGAAAATCAAAAAGAAAAAATATTTACTATTTTTAGAGTATAAGTTGTGTGTTCAAAATAATGAAAATTACAAAAAAATAAAAATAAATTAGGATTTAATTTTGTTTAGCTAGTCATTTTCTTGTAAATAGTATATTTTTCTCTATCTAGGAGTAGTTATTAAGTATTTCTTATTTTTGCATTTAAATAAAAAGATAAATAAAAAAAGAAGACAAAAAGGGAGAAAAGGGGCAAATGGGATTATACCACCTCACCAAAAAATGACAAAGTTTCATAACAAATCTTATCACAAAAGGGGGAGAGGGTCACGTTTTTTTGGAGAAATATTATTGTTGGGGGTAGAGCCCACACAATTAAAAAAAAAGGAAAAAAGGGGATAGGCACAGATGTAGAGAAAGAGAAACGGACAGATCCCAAAGATAAGAAAAAACATCATCTTCTTCATTCTTTTTTTTTACTACTCACCAGAAACACCACTTCCACCGTGACCCATTGTCCCGCCATCCCTTTCCACCATCTCCACCATAACCCGTTACTACTCCTATTCACGCCACTATCCATACACCTACAAAACCCCATTGATAATCACCGAAAAAATCACAAAAAACAGCCACAAACTCATAGAAAACTCTATTACAACACCACCTTCAACCTTAGTGTTCTATTGAAATAGCTTTTGACGGAAGTCATGTTTCTATATTGAAGCCTTCTCGTCGTCAGTTGGGTTTTCCGTCGAGGTCTCTACTTGAGATTTAAGATCCAGTCGGTGGTCATGTTAGTCTTGTTAGAGGTACAAAGGCGTGAATTTTTCCTTGTTTCAACGAGATTCTCAATTTGAAGTGGATTCTGTTGCTTTATGGTCCATCTCTTATCTCGATCTATCATTGTTATTTTGGTATAATTGTTTTATACATTCTTTATATGTTTATCTTAATCTTGGATGATGGAAATGGTTTGATTTTAGACTAATTATTGAAATCTCGAATTAGAAGAATGGATTAATAAGATTATGATTAGTAGAGAGTTCATTGTTAAATTCGCAGGGAGGGGTTGATTTCGAATTGAATGAACTTGGTTTTAGGTATTGAGATGGATTAGGATACAAATATTTTAAAAGTTTATTATTTCATTCGTTTGGGGGTAGGAAAATACATAGGTCCGTTTGATTACTTGCTTACTTTGAATAGCTTGTTTTTGTTTTGGTTTTCAAAGTTATGTATTCATTCCCGGGTGGGATGTCCCGGAAGAAATTAATGTACAAATGGACGCCGTTCCTAGAGAAGACCCCGGGATGTCAGGGATAGCTTAGAATAGGTTAGCATAGGATAGTATAGGTTTATTTTATCGCAGTTTTCTTTTATTTTGGGTTGTAATAATTCGGACTATATATTTGAGTTTTCTCGTGTGTGCGCTTATTTGTTTTATGTGGGTTTATGTGATTGAGTTTCTATTTAAGCCGATATGAGTTAATTATAGCGACCGTGCTAAAACCACGGGACTCGAGGGATGCCTCACACCTTCCCCTCGGTCAACAGAATTCCTTAACTGGAAGCTCTGCCGATGATCAGTTTTAGAGTCAAACTTGTTTTGAAAGGGATATTGATTTTACGGTGACTTGGCACACCAAAACTCGATACCAGGTGGCGACTCTTTTTCTCAAAATAAAAGCCCTTTTCGAAACACAATTTTCGTCACTTTAGATTTGAAAACCCTTTTAAATTTAACATAATAAATCATTATTTTGTGGAAAAAAGTAGTGTGACAGCTCTGGCGACTTTGCTGGGGACTTTTAGAATTTGAGCTTGTCAAAAATGACTCGTATTGGCTTAGTTAGAAACTCTTGGGTGAATGTTTTGTTTGGTTAATCATTTTTGCTTTATTTTCTATTTTCCTGAGTTTATTTGTTTATCGCATTTTCATTGTCTGTTACCGCTTTATATCTGGCATCATTTGCATAACCCCCAATTCTTTTACGCAACAAGTTTCGGAGTACATTGTAAGCGTACAAGACCTTTTCGAGAGTCATCCAAATTTTTAGGAAGGGGGTATTTCTAGCGTGGACTAGGCGGAAAGCAAAGCAGCCGCTATCGACCATGTGCCTCCTCGAACAGCCTTGTTAGCGAGCCCCAGCCCAGGTCAGCCTTTAGGACACTATTATTTGCATTATATCATTTGGACCTAGCAGGACTAGGTCCTTGGTATCGTGTTCCTTTGTAGGAGACTTGTCCCAAAGTAATGTCAAAACTAGGCCTGCGGCCCAAAAATGCATGAATCATCCTTTGTGCTATTTGTTGCATTTTGAGTGTAAAAAGGTCATTTGGCGGACTGATTTGGGAGGAGTGTTTGAAAAGAAAATGAGAAGATTAGAGAGTATTAGTAGGTGTTGAAAAGGATTTCGTAGCTTTAGGAGTCTTAGTGTCTTCTTTTTTTTTTAAAAAAAAAAATCCCTTTCTTTCAAAAACAAAAAAAAACAAAAAAAAAACAAAAAAAACAAAAAAAACAAAAACAAAACAAAAAGAGAGATTTTCTTATTTCTATACATTTTGTTCAAATAAAATTCCAAAAAGATTTTACTTTCGTTATTTTCTTTTTAAAAAAAAAGTGTTTAGTTTAGTTTAGTTTAGTTTAGTCTGTTTAGTACATGTCTTAGTCAAAAACCCAAAAAGATTTTTTATTTTGTTTTATTCCATGTTTTTGAAAAAACAGAAAAATAGAAATACTTGTTTTTCGAGTCAGGGGTCAATTTTTTAATGTCTCTAGCAGTCTAATCGGCCCGAACTACGCACACACGATTCCCGTCCCTCGAGGCGACGATATGTGGCGGCCCTCCTCGGGTTCGGTGATCTTTATATATATATATATATATATATATATATATATATATATATATATATATATATATATAAAGAGTTTGATCCTTATTAAAAATAAAAATAAAAAGAGAGAGAGAGAGAGAGAGAGAGAGTCTTCTTCATGTTTATTCATAAATTCAAAAAAAAAAAAAAAAAAAAAAAAACGGAGTTTTATTTTTGATTCAAGAAATTCAAAAAAAAAAAAAAAAAAAAAACGCATAAAAGATTTTTTCTTTCGATAGTTGAGTTCCCTTTGGTCGGAATTTCAAACTTAGAAAATCAAAAATATTTTCTTTTACTTGTCAAAGGATTTATTTGTTAGGAAATTCAAAAATTCAAAAATATTTTTTGAGTCTCGTTTGTTTCGAAATTCAAAAAAGAAAAATTGTTGGTTGCACTATGTCCGATCTTCCCGAACTACGCAAAGATCTGATTCATGTTTAGCATGATACGTAGGCAACCCAAGTCGGGTTCGATCAAATTATTTTAAAAAAAAATGCAAAATAGAGTTGTGAAAGAGAGGAGCACAAAAGAAAAAAAAAGAAAGAGAGGAAGGCCAAATCAAGCGGGAATTGGGATGATGCCAAAATGACATTGTTACCCTTAGAATTGATAATTGTAAATATGTGCATAAAATATCCTAACCCACTTGTCTTTCATTCATGATGTTTTAGAAGGTGGTTGGTTTGTGGTTTTAAAGCTGGCAACTCATCCATACAATACAAGGTCGAAAACCAGAAAAGGAATGGCAACCAACGAGGACATTGGTTTGGTTGATGCAAGTGCTCAACCACAGTTGGTTGATCAAAACTCGGGGTTAGTTGAAGAAGTAAGAATTCTAAAACAACACATGACAAATATGTATCGAGCTTGGACGATTGGTCAGGCACTACCTCCACCGCCTCCTGGCTTCCCAAACATTTCCCCTACTTTGCCAACCTCAATCCAAGTTTCGCGTATTGTGTCAGGTGATCCATCTAACAGTGAGCCCATGTTCAAATCCTCGGGTACTCAGCCTTATACTTCAGAACCTACTTTCAAAGTCTCTGATCCGTACCCTCACTTTGAGCCTCCCATTAATATTGGAAATCTTACTAGTACTGTGGAAGACGAGAAAATGACCAGGAAATTGAAAAGCTTGGAGCGATCCATAATAAAATTGCAAGATGGTCATAAGAGTGTTTCACACAAAGACTTGTGCATGTTTCCTAATGTTCACTTGCCCCCCGGTTTTAAGACTCCACAGTTTGACAAGTTTGATAGGCATGGTGATCCTGTAGCCCACTTGAAGAGGTATTGGAATCAATTGAGAGGAGCTGGAGGTAAGGATGAAATGCTTATAGCCTACTTTAGCGAGAGCTTAACATGAATAACTTCGAATTGGTTCACCGATCAAGATATCATTAAATGTCATACTTGGGATGACATGGCTCAAGAGTTTGTGCGACAATTTCAGTATGATATAGACATTGCTCCAGATAAAATGTCCCTGACCAAGGTGCAAAAGAAATCTACAGAATGTTTCAGGGAATTTGCCATTAGGTGGAGAGAGCATGCTGCTAGAGTAAAGCCTCCAATGGCAGAAGGTGAGGTGGTGGATACTTTTCTTCAACCTCAAACCAAAGAATACTATCAATACATGCTCTCAGCACTGGGCAAACCCTTCATTGAGGTCATTAAGATGGGGGAAATAGAAGAAGCTGGAATCAAAACAGGACGTATCATGAGTTTTGCTGACATGAAAGTAAATGCTAAAGTAACTCAAAATGGTTCAGCAAGCCTGAGGGACATGGGGGAAAATGATGATGTAGCCATGGTTATACCAGAATCGCGACGAGGTGTGGGGGTTCCACCTCACTCATTTACCCAGCCACAACCTCAAGTCTATCCCCAATCTCCATACACTCAACCTCAACATTACTTCCCTCCACCAGACCCTTAATATTTCATATCATGCCACCTCTCCAATTCTTTTCCTGTAGTGCACAACCATATGCTCAACCACACCCTTACCAACAATGGTGCACACCAGCTCCACAAGGTTCTTGCCATCCCCCACAAGTATACCGACCTAGTACCAACTCTAACTTTTGACCTAGGCCGGAATACAAGAAAGAGAGACAACAGAGAAGGGAGGCATCTAGAAAATTCCCCAGTCCATCAGTCTCAGTTCCAGAAGATGACAATGATGAATTAGTTAAAAGGGCCCAGAACTTGTTTGCTGAGAATAATTTGATTGAAGCTGAAAATGGTTCAAGCAACGCTTATGTGCAACTTAGTGGCTAAGGTGTCAAGCTCAGCAGTTGGGGAAGTCACTCCTTTTCCCATTGGGAAGGAGTATTGGTAGTTTATTTTGACGTTCTTTCTGTTATCCGGATTATTCGAGGTTGTAATCTGGATTTTACTTTGCTTGTTTTGATGTTCTAACCCTTCTATCCTTTTTGTTTAATGAAAAAAAAGTTCTTGTTTTTGTTAAATTTTTAATTCATTTTTTTTAGTTTTCTTTTGTACAGTTTGTTTCAGGCTAGTTCTAGTGACATGGCATACATGCGGATTTTTTGGTCAAATCTTAAAACCTGATCTAGCCAGGGGACAAATGCACCAAAACTCGAGAATTGTGAAAAAGAACATTTGAAGAAACAAGCAGAGACAAGTATGAAGGAAAAGTGAGAGTCAATATCCAATAATGCATTTATTGTGAAGAGATACCATATGATTTTCATTTCTCATTTTCAAATTGCATGTTTTGTACTTGACATTTTTAAGGATTAGTATGACGAAGGCATTTCATTCTGCTATCTAAATGTTGTGTCACCATTTGCTACCCCTGTTGAGCCTTAGTTTTATTTTCTTTCATACCGCTCTTTTGGAATCAAAATAGAATCAGAAAAGAAAAAAAAACAAGAGAAGGACAACGAAAAGAAAAATAAAGAAGGAAACAAAATCACACAAACCAAAAAAAAAAAAATAAACAAACCAAGAGAGAAAACACAAGAAATGAGCTGCCGGAACTACGTCTGATCTGATTCCTATATCGAAAGGATACGTAGGCTACCCTTTTTTGGGGTTCGGTCCAACCAAAGAAAATTCAAAATTTCCCGTTTCAATGAAATCGAAGTTATTTTTCCTTTTGAGTCGATTCCAAAAGTTGTAAGTCTCACCCCTATTATTTTTGTGTTGTCTTCGAGTCTCCACGCCGTCCTTTCTTTTCAACCCAGTCCAAAAGCCACGTTACAACCAAAGAAAATACCTTCAGATCAATCATTGAGAATATCAAGGCTGAGCACGCTATGAGTATAAGACATTTGCTAACAAGCATCACCTGTCTGCATAAGTATAAGGGAAGAGGAAGAAAAAAGAAAAATGAGAGTCTTACTGGTGAAAACCTTTTCAGGCACCATAAGGCGACAGTGAGTTGAGAGAGTGAAAATGAAAGAGTTTCTTGGTGAAAACCTTCACAGGCACCATAAGGCAATGGTGAGTTGAAAGAAATGAAAATGAGAGATTTTTACTAGTGAAAACCTTCACAGGCACCATAAGGCGACGGTGAGTTGAGAGAATGAAAATGAGAGAGTCTTACTGGTGAAAACCTTCATAGGTACCATAAGACGACGGTGAGTTGAGAGAATGAAAATGAGAGAGTCCTACCAGTGAAATCCTTCACAGGCACCATAAGGCGATTGTGAGTCGAGAAAATTAAAAATGAGAGAGTCTTATTGGTGAAAACCTTCACAGGCACCGTAAGGCGATGGTAAGATGAGAGACGAAAAAATAAGAGAGGGTTGTTGGTGAAAACCCTTTGGGCACCATTAGCCGAATGAGAGCCATGGACCTATTGAAGAGGTCGGGATATGAAACCTTGATTTCAAAATAAGTTATGAGAGCACAACAGAAGTTAAAGGATAGATTGGTTGAACAGATCGGCCGCTCAATCCAAAATGCATGTCATGACCATTGGAGCCAGCTACCACTTTTAGATAAGTGTCCTTTTTCCTTTTCTACCAATAAGGGATATTTCTTGTTGAATATCGCTTCTATCCGTTTCTACATCTTTTACTTCTTTTGCTTTGTTTCGTTGAGTCAATCCATGTTAGAACGAGTGGAGAAAGGATTTCAAAACTTGCTACCAGCTTTTCAAATTGCGAAGCAAGACATTTGGCTAGCACATGAAAGTAGCATGATTCAAAGTGGGGTAGAGTACCCAATTAGTTATCGCTCGTTGATAGGTTCTGGAGTCATGAAAATATAAGGGATCAGTAGAGTTTGAATTAATGGGAACTATGAAACAGAGGTGTTGGTGTGGGTGTTAGTTTGAAGTTACTCAAAAGTCACTTTGGTAACCAGAGTTTGGGCCAGTAGTCCAACGAGCGGACGGCAAGCACTGACTATTGGAAATCACAGCTAAATAGGACAAGTGCATGAGCAAGCACCTTTAGTACCAAGGCCACAAACCAATTACCACATTTTAAAACTCACAATTATTCTTTGTTTGAAACAGGAATGGATGTTATGCTCAAATAAAAGGGTCAAAGCTTCAAAAGGTACAATGTCTTATTTTTGCCGATGCAAAAGGCAATGTCACAACATATGTTTGCAAGCAACAAAAATTGATTAACTTTTCAATTATGAATACTTTCACCCTTAGGAGATGCACTTCCTAGTCCGGGTTGTAGGAGACGCACTTCCTAACCCAACGCTCTACTCATAGGAGACCCACTTCCTAGTTGAGCCTTTTAGTCTAACCCCTAAGAGACGCACTTCTTAGTCTGGGTCTTCTTGGTTTTTAACTTTAGGAGACGCACTTCCCAGTGAAAACCTTTACTCCTAGGAGACGCACTTCCTAGTCGAGTCTTTCAGTTTAACCCCTAAGAGGGACACTTCTTAGTCTGGGTCTTCTTGGTTTTTGACTTTAGGAGACGCACCTTCTAATGCGAACCTTTAATCCTAGAAGACGCACTTCCTAGTTGAGTCTTTCAGTTTAACCCCTAAGAGACGCACTTCTTGGTCTGGGTCTTTCAGGTTTTGCTTTTAGGAGACGCACTTCCTAATTTGAACCTTTAGTCCTAGGAGACGCACTTCCCAGTCGAGTCTTTCAGTTAACCCCTAAGAGATGCACTTCTTAGTCTGGGTCATTTTGGTTTTTGACTTTAGGAGACGCACTTCCTAATGCAAACCTATACTCCTAGGAGACGCACTTCCTAGTCGAGTCTTTTAGTCTAACCCCGAAGAGATGCATTTCCTAGTCTGGGTCTTTCTGGTTTTTGACTTTAGGAAACGTACTTCCTAATGCAAACCTTTAATCCTAGGAGATGCACTTCCTAGTTGAGTATTTCAGTTTAACCCCTAAGAGACGCACTTCTTAGTCTGGGTCTTTCTGGTTTTTACCTTTAGGAGACGCACTTCCTAATGCAAACCTTTACTCCTAGGAGACGCACTTCCTAGTCGAGTTTTTCAGTCTAACCCCTAAGAGACGCACTTCTTAGTCTGGGTCTTTCTGGTTTTTGACTTTAGGAGACGCATTTCCTAATGCAAACCTTTACTCCTAGGAGACACACTTCCTAGTCGAGTCTTTCAGTTTAACCCCTAAGAGACGCACTTCTTATTCTGGGTCTTTTTGGTTTTTGACTTTAGGAGACGCACTTCCTAATACAAACCTTTACTCCTAGGTGACGCACTTCCTAGTCAAGTCTTTCAGTCTAACCCCTAAGAGACGCACTTCTTAGTCTGGGTCTTTCTGGTTTTTGACTTTAGGAGATGCACTTCCTAATGCAAACCTTTACTCCTAAGAGACGTACTTCCTAGTCGATTCTTTCAGTTCAACCCCTAATAGATACACTTCTTAGTCTGGGTCTTTCAGTTTTTGCTTTTAGGAGACGCAGTTCCTAATTTGAACCATAACTCATATGAGACGCATTTCCTAGTTTGGATATTCCTGATTTTTGACCTTAAGAGACACATTTCCTAATGCGAACCTCTACTCCTAGGAGACGCACTTCCTAGTCGAGTCTTTCAGTCTAGCCCCTAAGAGACGCACTTCTTAGTCTGGGTCTTCCTAGTTTTTGACTTTAGGAGACGCACTTCCTAATGCAAACCTCTACTCCTAGGAGACGCACTTCCTAGTCGAGTCTTTCAGTTTAACCCCTAAGAGACGCACTTCTTAGTCAGGTCTTTCAGTTTTTACATTTAGGAGACGCACTTCCTAATTTGATTCATTACTCTAGGAGACGCACTTCCTAGTTTGAGTTTTCAGATTCACCCCTGGGAGACGCACTTCCTAGTTAGTACATTTGATTTTACTTTCATAATTGAATTATTTTACAATTTTGCTAACACTCACCAAAATTTTCCTGGTGCAAACTGGGACAAATTTTTTTTTGTTTGTGTTATTTGTTTTGATAATTTACAGGACCTGCCTGAAGAACGGGAAGCAAGCCAGGACCCGCCTGGAGAATGGGAGCAAGTTCAAATAGCATGATCCGCCATGTCATCAGGAACCCGCCTGGAGAATAGGGATAATTTTCAATTTCAAGTTTAGGAGCCCACCTGAAGAATAGGGTGTACTTTCAGTCGATTTCAAGTTCAGTCAGAAGTAGCAGGAGCCCCGCCTGGAGAATAGGGATGACTTTAAATTTTAAGTTCAGAAACAAGCATGAAGATTCAAGTCAAGATTCAAGAGAAGTTGCATAGATAGGATCTTGTACTTGTATTTTTTTTTTTAACTTTTGTTTCATTTTGATGTAATAACAGGAGCCGCGGACCGGAACCTCGACAGGACCTCAATCGACTCCCCATCTCAATATGTTTCATCACCCTTCTTACCTCTTGAACTACACGAGACCTGATTCCCTTATAACCCGGGATATGTAGGATGCCCATGACCAGGGCTCGGTCACGTTTTTGTTCCATTCCTTTTTCTTCCTTCAAATAATGGTCGGGTCCAAATTTGTCTCGTTGTCTACGTCTTTGTCTGAGAACTCTTCGCATCCCCAACTAAAGAGGGACAGGCTGTAGACACGTAATTTTTGACCCTCCCCGAGTGTTTCACCTTATCATGTCTAAATATTTCTTTTAATTTTAATTTTGATGTGGCGATTTTATTCTATCTTTATTTAGTAGGTTTATTTTGCGAAAATCAAAAAGAAAATATTTACTATTTTTAGAGTATAAGTTTTGTGTTCAAAAGAATGAAAATTACAATATTTTTTTTTTTTAAGATTTAATTTTGTTTAGCTAGTCATTTTCTTGTATATAGTATATTTTTCTCTATCTAGGAGTAGTTATTAAGTATTTCTTATTTTTGCATTTAAGTAAAAACATAAATAAAAAAGATGAAAAAAAGGGAGAAAAGGGGCAAATGGGATTATACCACCTCACCACAAAATGACAAAGTTTCATAACAAATCTCATCACAAAAGGGGGAGAGGGTCGCGTTTTTTTGGAGAAATATTATTGTTGGGGGTGGAGTCCACACAATTAAAAAAAAAAGGAAAAAGAAAAGAAAGGAAAAAGGGGGATAGGCACAGATGTAGAGAAAGAGAAACGGACAGATCCCAAAGATAAGAAAAAACATCATCTTCTTCATTCTTTTTTTTACTACTCACCGGAAACACCACTACACCCACCACTTCCACCGTGACCCATTGTCCCGCCATCCCTTTCCACCATCTCCACCATAACCCGTTACTAATCCTATTCATGCCACTATCCATACACCTACAAAACCCCATCGATAATCACCGGAAAAATCACAAAACAGCCACAAATTCATAGAAAACTCTATTACAACACCACCTTCAACCTTAGTGTTCTATTGAAATAGCTTTTGACGGAAGTCTTGTTTCTATATCGAAGCCTTCTTGTCGTCAGTTGGGTTTTCCGTCGAGGTCTCTGCTTGAGATTTAAGATCCAGTCGGTGGTCTTGTTAGTCTTGTTAGAGGTACAAAGGCGTGAATTTTTCCTTGTTTCAGCGAGATTCTCAATTCGAAGTGGATTCTGTTGCTTTAAGGTCCATCTCTTATCTTGATCTATCATTGTTATTTTGGTATAATTGTTTTATGCATTCTTTATATGTTTATCTTAATCTTAGATGATGGAAATGGTTTGATTTTAGACTAATTATTGAAATCTCGAAATAGAAGAATGGATTAATAAGATTGTGATTAGCAGAGAGTTCACTGTTAAATTCGCAGGGAGGGGTTGATTTCGAATTGAATGAACTTGGTTTTTGGTATTGAGATAGATTAGGATACGGATATTTTAAAATTTTATTATTTCTTTCATTTGGGGGTAGGCAAATACATAGGTCCATTTGATTACTTGCTTACTTTGAATTGCTTGTTTTTGTTTTGATTTTCAAAGTTATGTATTCATTCCCGGGTGGGATGTCCTGGAAGAAATTAATGTACTAATGGAGGGCGTTCCTGGAGAAGACCCCAGGATGTCGGGGATAGCTTAGAATAGGTTAGAATAGGATGGTATAGGTTAGCAGTTTTCTTTTATTTTGGGTTGTAATAATACGGACTTTATATTTGAGTTTTCTCGTGTGTGTGCTTATTTGTTTTATATGGGTTTATGTGATTGATTTTCTATTTAAGCCGATACGAGTTAATTAAAGTGACCGTGCTAAAATCTCGGGACTCGAGGGTTGCCTCACACCTTCTCCTCGGTCAACATAATTCCTTAACCGGAATCTCTGCCGCTGATCAGTTTTAGAGTCAAACTTGTTTTGAAAGGGATATTAATTTTATGGTGACTTGGCACACCAAAACTCGATGCCAGGTGGTGACTCTTTTTCTCAAAATAAAAGCCCTTTTCGAAACACAATTTTTGTCACTTTCGATTTGAAAACCCTTTTGAACTTAACATAATAAATCATTATTTTGTGGAAAAAAGGGGTGTGACACCTAGAGCTCTGATACCAACTTGTCATGCCCCAACTAGGGAAAACGTGCGGACATAAACCATGTCCCATCTCGATAGGCGAACCCTTTCCCAAATCATTCATTCAACCACAATAAAGTAATCAAGGTAATCAAATATAAGTCTCAAACGTAGATAATAATAAGGATAAGTGAATTAGTGCAGAAAATAATACAACAATCCCAAGGAATCTAGTCTAAGGCAGTACAAGAGTCACTACTACAAATACTACACGTCCGAATATAAATACAATTCTAGAAATGGAATATTGTCTCGTAATATCAAAATAAAACAAGTAGCTAAGGAGAGGCATCCGGGCAGCGAAGCATCCGGGCAGCGAATCCATCTAAGTGCTCACCCTGAAATACTCGTCAGACTGTCTCGAGACTCAGTCACGCGACGTAGAAGTCGTTCCGGTCACAAACTCTGCACTTAGAAAGAATGCAGCAGGGTAGAATCAGTACAACAACACGTACTGAGTAGGCATCATGGGCCGACAATAGTTAGAAAATCATATATATAAGAAAGAGCCTAGTAGGCATGCTCACAATAAGATAAAACTCAACACAGTCCAAATATCGAATCCAGTACCAAATAACCAAGTGTAGTAAATCACCTCAAATTCCACTATAAGTCCGAAACACAATCTCAAGAACTACTATCAAGTACACGTATCACCAAAAATCAATCTTCAAGTCCAAAGCAATGCCAATAATAAATATGAGATGGATGCAATGCAAATGCAATGATATGCACACGCTTCGGGCATAATATCTCATCGCCTCGACAACCATGACCCATGGGGGACTGCTAAGTCCATGTACTTGCTGCGGAATGCACAGCTCGATCCAATAGTTGGTATTACGGTACGTGCAACCTGATCCCAGTCAGTATTGCGGTATGTGCAACTCGATCCAAGTAAGTGTTGCGACGCACAATCCAATCCCAAATATATATATATAAATGAGTGAATGCATGATAATAATGCCAACAAGAATATATGAATCAACGGTGCTACATATAGACACAAATGTCACTCATAATAACAATATCATAATCCTTCCTTCCTTCCTAACAACCTCATTCATGATAAACATGCTTTCCGACACACAAGTAATCACTAAGCATCAGCTCTCTAGAATCAATCAGGTGGCGGCGAACTAACAACTCATAATAAGCAACAACACAATAGAACACAAATAAGGAAACAAGCCATAATCAACAACAATACCAACCTAAGTCTTCCATCCTAACTTCATACCCAAAGGTTTACATGATTTCTCCAACAATCACTAACTATACATATAATTCGCTAACCGAATAGTAAGCTGTAACTTACCTGGAAAGCCGAATAGGAGCCTTGAACCATCACTTCTTGGCCTTGCCCTTTCGTAACACCTCCAAGTACTCAAAGTCTATTCAAACCAAATTCTATATTAAAAACCACGAATAACGACACCTATATTGCTATACTTCAAGTTAGGTCAAATTCTAACCCAAGAAAATTGGAAAATGGGCCCACAAGGGTAAAACGGGAAATTGAAAGATGAAACATGCAATTCAAGCTCTAGGTGATCAAACCAACTATTCATTTCCTAAAACACCTCAAGATTAAGCCTAATTCGGATTTAAAGCAAAACCTCCAAATTTGGGTATGAACCCTAATTCTTCAATCCTCAAATTAACCATTAATAATGGAAGAAATAAGCTTAACTTAATAATGGAAGAAATAAGCGTAACAACAAGGAATTCATCAAATTCTATGGTTATTCTAGTCAATTTCACCACCAATTTCTATTTTAGAAGTCTAAACTTATTTCAAGAATTTTATCACAAGACTCATCTTCCCTATCTAGATTCTAGTGATTCTAAGCATGTAATAGGGATCTAGGAAGGCAAATGATGAAGGCTAGGGTCATAGATCTTACCTCTAAGAAGATTCAGTCCACAAGTTGCTCTATTCCCTAAAGAATGCTTAGAAAAGTGATGAGAAGAAGTGATAAGGTTTTAATTTGAGAAAAAGAAAATAATTCTGCCCGACTACGGCTGCAGCGGCTCATGGCGGCCTTTACCAAAATCAGCATGTCGCTATAGCGGCAAAAAACCCGCGACGACGGCTAGTCACCAAAACTCCTCAGTCCACTATGGCTGTCTCCCCAGTGCTATAGCGGGACCGCTATGGCGGTTATAGTACCGCTGCAGCGCCCACACCAGAATATCAGAAAGTTCTACTTTTTGACCAGTCTCAACCCGAAAATCTAATATCACACGGTACCCCACAGATACCAAACAAACATGCAAAACACACACAAAAACGTGCTACGAACTCATCCGTGGCCTCATATTTCCCAACGGAGGTCTATATGACCAAGTCAACCCCCAATGGCCTAAAGCTAAGTTACCAACCCAAGTTCCAAAACGCTCCCAAATGTATTGGGAACTGAAACGAACACACTACTAAGTCATAAATGGCTGTCCGGACCTCTCGAAATTGACGGAATTCTGAAAAGGTCCTTTTACTCAAAAGTCAACTTTAGATCAAACGAATTCCACTTTGAGGCTTAAACCTCCAAAAGTCACTCTAAAACCCGCTCGATGACCTAGGGAAAGGGTCAACAGCGGTAAAAGGGTCATTAGCACTATAACGACCAATCAGGTCATTACATCTGGTGATATCTTCGGGATCTATCATGAGCTCTTGAAGCCCGAACATAAAATCAAACTCTACACTCCACAAAGTGTGTAGCAAGAGTAGTATGAGCACAAAACTAGTACTTGAAGGTATCATAGGCCGACAACGATTAGCTAAAACATATAAATGAGCAGAAATCACAGGTAGAATAGATTAGGAGTCAAGTACAGACACTAAGCATGTTCAATAACAGTTCACAACACATAAAAGCACAATAAGTCTTAATATTCTCAGATCATAGGCCTAGGGATAATCTCTAATCCTCAAGTCCGTCAAGTTCCTAAATAAAAGAACCTTTCAAGCAAGCAACAACTCAATTGAGTCATCAACTAAGAAATCAATGAGGGAATGTACCATGAAATGATATGGAATGCAATACAATGCCCCCCACGCCTCCTCTCCATGCCGTACACACATGCAAAGGGCAATGCCTCATAGCCATGACCCATAAGGGACCTGCGAAGTCCATGTATCAATCCCTCATTCTGACAAATAACCTCGAACATAAGCACTCTCTCGCTCCGGTAAAGACATCAGATCACGAGCACTCTCTCTATTTCTCTTTTACGCTCCCCGACTAAGACCTCGGGAGGTACATTCTCTCACTTATCATCATTTTAGATCACATTCATATCAGATCACATTCATATCAAGTCAGTAGTGCGGTATGAGATGCAATGCCATGCATGAAATCAATCTCAATTGCACCATATTTTGTTAGAATTAGATGACAATGCCAATGCCAGGAATTCAATTTATCACCGAATCAACTAACGGTAACCCAAATCATGAAATCAGCCATGCAGGTCATGAATGCTGAACTCAATAAGACATCAATGTATAAATCCTCCTCTAAACAAAAGATAAGTGAGAAATCACGAAATAAAGGTTAATTCAGTAATCCCAATATATCACAATTTTTTCTCCCCTATGCATGAATCACAACATGGTATCAAGAAACAATCCACACTAATCCTAGTCATAATCATAAGCAAATATTGCGACAAGCCCACATAACAGCTGACAATACCTACCTAATTGGAATTCATCTCTACACCATGCCCGAAGGCCTATCATGCTTTCCCCGTCAATAACTACCATCTAGATACATGTCCCTATTAGGAGTCTAAACACAAGTAAGCCGTAAGCTATCTCAAAACCGAATAGGAGCCACGAACCATCCATTTTGTACTTTTTCTTTTTTGGAACGCGTCCAAAAGAGCAAGGTCTAATCAAATAAGTATTCTATATTAACAAAAGAATCTATGAACACCCAAATTACTCCTAAAAGAACTCATGAATGACCTTAGAAAATGACCCCTGGGCCACAAGGGCAAAATTAAAATTTTCAGGTAAAATTAGTCAACTCGAAGCTCCCAAACAATCAACATCCTAAGTCTCACGCATCTCTAACCTCAAATGAGCTTTAATTTCTCTAATTTACCAAAAACCCCTAAATTTAAGGAAGAAAGTTAACCCATTTGAAAATTCGTTTTAGAAGTCAAGATTTGAGGTGGAAATAACTTGCCCAAGCTAAAAACTATGAAATCCTTTCAAACCATCCCTGATTTAGTTAAGAAAGACCATTTACTAACCTAGGGTTTATAAGTCATAAGACCCTATTTCAAAAACAAGTTTCCCACTATGAAAACCTTTAATAATCTAAGATGAATTAGTAAACGAGGATAGGGAACTTACTCCGATGCCCTACCTTGGAAAAACTCCTCATAAATGGCCTTCCTCCAACTCCCTAGGTCTAGGAATATATTTGGAGTAAATGAGGCCCGAGTTTGGAAACAAGGGCCAAAAAAGGTTTTTGATTTCCAACAATCCCGCTGAAGCGGAATGAGGCTCGCAGATACGGCCTCACTTCTGCGAAAAATATTCCACAGATGTAGAACTCATTAAACCTTTCAAAATTTAGCAGAATCAGAATAAACATCACAGGTACTGCCCACAGTTCGCAGGTGCGGTGCACTTGGAGCAAAAAATACCGGTGTCACAAAATTTGATCTAACCCATATTCCCAACCAACTCTCACTTGATTGCCTCGGGAACTCCGTAACCCATCCCTACGAGTCAAATAATACAGTAGAGAATTTATTAGGATGATATTTTTGGTAGAAGAGTAAAATATCTATAATGACCAAACGAGTTGTTACATCAGATACCAATTAAATAATTGTTTGTACTTGAACGGGAAGGAACAAAGGGAAGGTGCGTAAACCAGTAGAGAGATGGGACATTCTTTATGCATTTCGGCTTGGCCTCTGCTGTAACCCCCTTCCCTCCCAAGCGCATCAAACCAACCAACCGAAGGATTACATCTCCTATAAAATCGAATCCCTAAGGATGCCACGCACCTATTCGCGTACTAATTATTGCCATGAGTAGACTCGGCCAAGAGTCAGTACGGTTCCCTGGGACCATCTAAGCGGAATACGCAAGCCTAAGATCGTTACCCCTAGAAGTGGAAAGCGGATTGAGTACCTCGACCAAAATGATAGAAACGCGCACTATATGATCTCGAACAATCTCCCCAATGTGGACCCTTACCCTCTTCTCCGATTTGAAGCCAGTATGAACTAGAATGTATAGCGCAGATTCGGTTAATTATCCTTTGGGGTTCCAAAAGGCATCAGTTTGCCAATAGTCTTCGGCAACTATACCACGAGGTTCGTAGTTATCTCCTTCTCTCCAATAATGTTGATGAAAGTCAATATATGACTTCGTAGCACCAAAAGTGATGGAATGTCTAGAATGGGAACTTCTTCTATATAATAACCATAGCGCATCCTTATCGGTCAGCCTTCCACCACCCAGAATCTCTTACCCTTGCCCAGACGATAGGGAATGGAAATATCATAGTTGAATAACTCCACCCATCTAGGTCGCCTCGAATCAAAACCCCTTTGGCTGGACGCATGATGATGATTATGATGATTTGAAAATACCTTGCAAGGAACTTCATAAAAGTCATGGGGTTTGATTCCAAACCAAACTATAACTGCCCGAAATTTTATAAAAGTTTAATGCAAAGAGCGCATCTGTGAGAAAAGGGGCACAGACGCAAGAGCACAGGTGTGGGAGATTGTCCGTAGAGGCGAACTCTGCTAGGACGTGAATTTTTACAAGAGCGAAAAATATTCCGCAGGGGTGGATCCGTAGATGCGAACTAGGCCAAAGGGACGATATTTGCAAGGGAAATAATTTTCTCGCAGACGCGAGCCAGCAAAAGCAGACCCCACTCTGCACATGCGGCGATCGGGCAGTCTTTAAATGGGGAAAATAAGAGTTTTTTGCCCCAAACTCTCAAACACCCACTACTCCCCTCAACTAGTTCCCACTCCCCTACTCCCTAACAGTTACGACCCTTCACCCCCACTAAATAATCTCTGCCCGTCACTACTCCCAAACCCTCACAACCAACATTCACATAGAAGAGATGCAAAAACTTTCAAAATTTCAAAGAAAAAGGTTCTCCAATCGACTTCATTTCTCCAATTCGCTTCAACCAGGTATGCTTTCTTGGCCTCCCTCTAATCTAAAATATAATGAAGGGTATTTATTGTGATTATCACTGTTATGATGTTACTATGGGTTTCAATTTTGAAAAAAAAATTGGGTTAGGGTTTTGCACGGGGGTTAGGATAGAATTCCTAATATTGGGTGTTGTTTGTCTTGGAATCATGATAATTACTGTGTAGATAATTGTAATTGTTTGAAATTTGGTTGAAAATTGAAAACAAAAAGTTGGGTGGGGTGTTCTTGGTGGTTTCTATGAATTTTTTTTTAGAATTTTGGAGTGTTGTCACTTGAAATCATGATCCCTTGAGTCTAGTGTGTGTACATGATTGAATGGTTGAATATTTGGAATCCAAAGATAAGAATTTTAGGTCCAAAATCCATGGGAAAATTCAAAACCCAACTAGTTTTCTAGGTTTCTTGAGTACCAGGATGAACTCCGCACCTGCGAGAATGTAACACTCCATAAATTCGAGTTAGGTGTGAATATGTTAAATGAATATTAATATGAAATTTTATCCATATAAAGTCCTATCGGGATGAGTTTGGGTGAAGATAGTTGTTTTAAAAAGGCATAAGATTCGGTAGAGTCACTAAGTTTGTGATAGGTCTGATTTCCAGCCTATTTACGTGAAAATTCGTTTGGAATTTGAGAAAACTTAAAACATGAAAGTTGTAGCCCTTTAAAATACCTTTCCAAAAGGATCTATACCAGCTCAACCAGAGCTCTGTGTTAAGAGTTATGCCTATTTTAATAATGCTGGTCAGAGCAGAATTTTCAACTTTTGGGTTACGTTTTTTAGCCTTTTCCTAACCGAATTGAGACTCCTTATTTTGTTATTTTTACGAAGTTCAAAAATGTCCCTAACACTATTATAAACCCTAAGAGACTATTTATACTCTCTCTACCTCCATCCCTAAATATCCTAGGCACTAAAATCCTTCAAAAATCGCAAGAAAATCATTCTTGCAATAAAAAAAATCAAGAAATAGTCAAGAGTTTGGTTTGACGATCTGTGCTTCAGTCCTTGAAAGAACTCAATAGTGATCGGGTGCTTTCTGATGATAGTTGTGGTTAGAATTCTATTTGAGGTTGTATTGAAATACTTGAAGTACGACACCCAATATTCATTAGGAAAAACTGCTGGATTAATGAGGGAGGAGGCTGCTCCTATGTCAAAGAAAGCTGTCACATGTGTTGGTTTGTCCCACTTGGATGCGTAGACTCCAATTTTCTCTTGTGGGATCACCCTGTTAATCTCCTCTTCCATATGTGTATAGAATATGGAATTTTGTAATAATTATCATCATATTCCTCATAAACATCAAGTAAAAAAAGAGTTTCCACTGTGGGCTCATCAATTACGCAGGGGACATTGATTGTTCTTTCCAAGAATG
This sequence comes from Lycium ferocissimum, assembly GCF_029784015.1. NCBI lineage: Eukaryota > Viridiplantae > Streptophyta > Magnoliopsida > Solanales > Solanaceae > Lycium > Lycium ferocissimum. Next base: position 56,700,506 of record NC_081344.1, read on the forward strand.
CCTTGAGGATCCAATTGAGTATTACCAAGAGCCAAAGAAGTTAAACAAGAAGGACAAAAAGAAAAAGTTCAAATTAATTGAAGACAACCTTCGAAACAGGCATGATAAAGGCGACCCATCAATTGTGTAACAACTCGCTAAGTCATTTTGAGTGTTTCTCCTTGAATTTCCCAAAATGCACTTCTCGAGGTTTACATGCCTTTATGACTTACGGGGATGGGTGGTGCAGTTCCCGAGGTAATTTGGCAAGTTTCGAATTGATTTTGGTAAGTTTAAAAGTTTTAGAGTTAGATAAATGGAGATTTAACCAAAGTCAACACCGGGGATAAATGTGTCATTTTTGTGGTTTTATCGATTCCATTTGGTCCGAAATGTCATTTTTGACTTAGTTGAGCCTTTGGTTTGGGTCCCGAGGCGTTCGGATGTGTTTTGGGTACTTGGTTGGAAAGTTGAGTTTGGAAGTGTTAGAGTTGACCTTGGTCAACCCCGGGTCAGGATGACATCTTTTGGGAAATCCGAGTGTATTAGCGCGTTCGTAGCATGTTCTATGATGGAAATGCATATTTGATTTGTGTCCGAGGGATTCCGAATGAGTTTTAAGTGTTTGGTTGAAATCTGGGGAAAACCAAATTTTTACGGTGTTTCAGTCATCTGGTTTTCTTCTTCGCATTCACAAGAAGGTCTTGCATTTGTGAAAAGGAGGGACCAGGTGGGGTCGCATTGGCGAGACAGGGCTCGCGTTCGCGAAGGGTAGTTGGGGTGTAGGTCGGGTTGGCATGGACATCATGTTCGTGATCGACCAGTTGCGATCGCGATAGTTAGGGTCCGATCAAACGTCTTGTTCTCGTTCCCGATGAGCAGTCACCAGAACAGTGATTAAAAACCCCAAATCGTGTTTTATTCCCCATTCACCATTTTAGAAGCTAGAGAGCTCGAAATTGAGCGATTCAAAGTGCCAAGATCAAGTTTCTTCATTGGGATAAGATCTAAACCTTCATCTAAGCATATTCCATTTATTTCATCATTTAGATTAAGCTTTAATTCATGAATTCTAAAGTAGGAATTGGGGATTTTTCCATGAAAATGGGTTTAAGCGTTTTATAAAATTGAGTGTTCAAATGTGATTAGAACTTGATGATTTTTGGGATTTAGATAATCCAAACCATGGGTAAGATGATTTTAGGCTTAAATTCAAGTTTTGCCCTTATGGGGTCGGGGTTGCCTTTTTGGGTCTATTTTTGGGTCCCGGACTAAGCCTTAGCAATATAGGTGTTGTTGGATTCATATGATCATGTAGATTGCTAATTTGACCATATTGAACCTGGATTCACAATAAATTATTGTTTTACCCTTGGGGTGTGGGATGGGGATATAGGTTGGCTTTAGGATTTGAATTCTTTATATGGCAATATAGGTATCCATATCTTCGTATTCTCATCTGGAACATGCATTTAAATAGAGTGGGCTCGTTCGGAGGCTCAGAGGAAAGGCAAGTCCATGGACTGACTCTTTGGCTTTGGATTCAAGCAAGTTTTTTTTTTCCGGTCAAACAGAAATTTTTTTATGCAACCAAGTGAGAAAGTTTAATACACCACTGATCCTATTTTTACTCTGGATCAGATCCTATGATTCCTTAGCTAAGCTATCACAAAAGGAAACTAGCCTAGACAGGATGCTTTTGCAGTTGATCTAATAGCCTATTCCATGTACTTTCATGTTGTCCTCTAATGTGCAATTGTAATATAATTTCTCTGATTCTATGTACTGCAACTCTATCCTTTGTTGAATCTTCTAGCATTCCTCTCTGCCAAACATGGTATATCACTGCTGCACTGAGAAATCCCAAAATTTCTGATCTTGGCCTCTTGTTCTTGACCTGCTGAGCCAACCATTGTACTTCTTCCTCCCAAGTGCCTATTTGTCTTTGAATGCCCAACCAAGTTAAGACTGTTTGCCATATATACTTTGAGTAACTTCAATCAAAGTTGGTAAATGTAATAAGGGGCATAATGGGGAATTGGGGGTCTCGTACTCGTGAGGTGACGAGCACTTGTGTGGGTACCGGTGTATCTGTTTGGATAATTAAAGCATAAAAGTATTATAATTATGATGGAGATTATGTGTTTACCCTTCGGGCCACGAGAATGGTGGATAAATCCATTTAGGTTGGTATGATTGCTGTTTATTTGGTCCATAGAGATCCATGATTTAATGAATACCTATGTTGTTGGCATAAGTTGCATTCATCACTCCACATCTCGTCTGAATTATGAAAAAGGCATTTAAAATCTTGATATTGACTAGCTATTTTGCATTCGTATAGTGTACGCATATCCATTCATTCTTTCATGATATTATTAACATATGACTAGTATTTAAGCGTCCTATAGTAAGAGGAGCAGTTACAAACCCTGTAGACCATCCCCATGGGGGTGGTGAATGGAGAGCCCCAATTGGTAGAAAAAACCCCACAACTCCTTAGGGTTATCCTACTGTTACACCTTAAAAAATTTTCCGTTGATGCACCGTGAGTAGGCTAATGAGGAATACGAAGTATACGATGTTTCAATAAGTAATAAATAGCATTTGATGATTGTAAATACGATTTGAAAGACATTCGATGTTAGATGAGAAAGTTGCCAGGTAAGGCCATGTATGCGATAAGTATCGGAAAGGATTTATGAGTAGTAAGTTGATGACAACTTAATGATGTGTTGGGGAAGAGTTATAATGCCCCTTAGATTGTTAATGAAGTGATAAACAAGTGATAAAAAGGTTCCATAAGGATTGGAGATCAAACGAGACGACGGGATCGAACTTGGTGAAACGATGAGTTCCACGAGGTGGTTCCGGACGACATTGTGTTCCACGGACCGTGGATGGGTCCATGGAGCTGCCAGGCGAAGAAGGCGGCTGGCTGGTCATGAACCACGACCAGCCCGCGACGAGCGTTGGGTTCGCGGACCGTGGGCGTCCGTCAGTGGAACACTTGACCCAGCTGAAATGTTTCAAGTCTTTAAATGAGTTTCCAA
>NC_081344.1:56703637-56720615 GCF_029784015.1 Lycium ferocissimum
TCTTATGGATGAAGTGTGGAGAGAATGTTCTAGGGGTTTCTTGACTTGTGGAGTGGGAATGAAATGAAAGAGAGGTTCTTATATTAATTCACAATCTGTCCCGACCGAGATCTACGGACCAACATACGGTCCGTATATTTTCTACTGGCCGTAGATCTGGTCCAGTGTGACATGCCATACTGGGCTGAATCCACGGTTGGACATACGGTCTGTGAATTTTATACGGCCAGTATGTCTGGCCGTATGTTGCCCAGCTTCCCGAGACTTGTTCTCGTCGACTCATTTGATCTCCGATCCTTATGAAACCTTCTTAACACTTGTTCAACACCTCATTACCATTCTAAGGGACGTTACAACTCTTTTCCAAAACATCATTAGAACGTCATTAACTCGATACTCATAATTTTGCCCGACACACACAACTTATAACTCGCTTTCCTTAACAACTTTCTTGCCTTAACCCGAATGTCTTTGGAAATCTTAATTAGGACCATAAAGACTATTTCTTACTTGTCCAAACCTCGTATACGTCATGCCCTTCGTTAGTCTATTCACTGTATGCTAAGGAGAAATTTTTTCGAGGTGTAAAAATATATGCCCACCGAACAATTTCTATATACTTGCCTAGCTATAACAGAATCTCCTACCGGTGTAGCTACTTCAAATGGTTCTATCAACTCAGGTTCTATTTTGATTTTACTAGCAACAAAGGGGGATATATATGATAAGGTGGAACCTGGATCTATCAATGCATATACGTCCGGGGAGAAAATCGATAATATACATGTAACCACATTCGGTGACGCCTCCTGATCCTGCCTACTAGCCAAAGCATATATGCAGTTCGAGGGACCATAGGAACTGGAAGCTCCGCCACGACCTCTACTACGGCACCGCTAGCGTGCGAATACCCCCGCCCGTGGGCGCGCGGCTACAGAAGATGATGAACCAGCAACCGACCCAGTAGGCTGAGCCATAACACCCGCACCCCCTCTATAAGGATTATTTCTCATCACATAGCCCTGACGGCCGCAAGTAAAACAAAACACCTATAGCCCAACGACATTCCCCAACATGGGGCCTACCATATCGAGGGCACCGAGGCAAAGGTGACCTCGACTGACTCAAAGCCCTGCTCATCTGTGAACCTAAAGGCCTTGAGCTCTGATCGGCTCCTGAATACGTTACGCGGTCGAATCCCCTACCCGAGAACTGTGGAGGTGTACTCCGCACTGGTTGGGAAGAATATCAAGCAAGCTGCTAAGGCTGCTCGCCCCAAAACTCACCAAAATAACCCGCTGATCTAGCCCTTTTATGCTGGTCTCTGTCATAGTCTCTATCCAGTTGACGTCCCCTGCGTCGATCCTCTACCCCCTGTGTGTATGCCTGCACCCGAGCAATATCTATACCTAGCTGAAGAGCCACTGCCATACAACCATCAATCAAATAACGGTCTAGTCCCCGCACATAACAATGCACCCTATCCGCCATGTTAGCTACAATAGTCGGCGCATACCTAGCCAACGAATCAAACTCAAGACTATACTCTCGAAAGCTCCTGCCATCCTGCCTCAAATGTAAGAATCTATCAACTCTAGCTCGCCTCATCTCTGGCGGCAGGAAGTGGCCTATGAAGGCCTCCACAAACTCATCCTATACTGCTGGAGGATCACCCTCGCCCCAAGATAACTCCCAAGACTTATACTAATTAACGGCTACATCTCACAATTGATACGAGGCCAACTAACAAGACTCAGTCTCAGAAGCCTTCATTATCCTCAATATACGCTGTATCTGCCGAATGAATTCCTGTCGATCATCCTCGGGCTTGGACCCGAAAAACTCTAGGGGGTTACAGTTTAAGAAGTCATGAACCCTCAAACTATCAGATCTATTCGCATGATCTACTCCTAGTCCATGCCTGCGAGCCTGCCCTGCCACTAACTTGGTCAGCAACTGAATTGCATCTCTCATGGCCCTATCCTCCACCCTGGGCTGAGGGCTTAGGTACTGGGGCCTCGAGAGCTGGCGGTGGCGAAGCCCCCTGAACCGGAGCTCCTGCGGCTCCAAAATCCTTTGCAGGTGGGGAGGTAGCTGTCACGACCTAAACCGATGAGCCATGATAGATACCGACCATTCTTGACCCAAGCTTTCTCCTACGTTTTCGCATCTCTTCCTCGCCGACATCCCGGGCCTATGTCAATCAGAATCGTGTTATCTTTGTCTCCCGAACAATCAACATAAAAGACACCGTACGGGAACTCACGGCCAACACATACATATAAACATAAACAGAGAATAACAAATATGGCCAGGTTGCGCCTATACATGTATACTGTACAACAAAATACACGCCGACGAAGCTGCATAATATCACGACTACATATCACTGTCTACTGATCTCTATGGAGTACAAACTGTAAAAAGGACAGGACAAGGCCCCTCGTACCCATGTATGTAACAAGATGGCATACCAAACCGACTGAAGCTCCAGATCAATGGAGCGTACCGACTGCCGCTGAGGGAGAGGTCCTACTACTGTGAATCGTCTGACTGGCTACCTGATCCTGCGAGCATGAACACGGCGTCCACAAGAAGGGACGTCAGTACGAGTAATGTACCGAGTATGTAAGGCATGAATAGTAATATAGTAAGGGATACAAAGCAGGAATAATAACAGAATGGAAATATAGAGTATATCGTAAGATAAAGGAGTGACACAGCCGTATGAGTGCCTCTTAGGCGGGTACCATGCATGCTTAGTCTTTGCGGAACGTGCAGCTCGATCCACATATATACATATATACATATATCCATAGTAATGCTTTCTTTGAAAAACATTTCTTGTTCATGTACAGAGAAAATAGAACATATCATATTGCCGAGGCGTCGGCCCGATTCATGTAACCATATACCCCACGTCCGGGCATCCCGCGTCCGGGATGGTATCATGTCATATTATACCAACTGATCAGGTGGTTACGCATATATAACGGTCTCCCATGTTATACCAACTGATCAGGTGGTTACGCGTATATAATGCTCCCCCTTTTCCCCATATACATATACATATATCATATAAGCAGCATGCATGAGAGCCCAAAGAAAGACATGTGTCTATCGGAGTGATGTAAGATCGGTAACCTCCGATTATATTATGGAATAATCAAGGTCGCTTTGTCTCACCTTGAAGGAACAATCATTATAAGGTGAGACTATCAATGAAGATTAACATCACGAGAAAACATAGAATAGGATCATAAGGCATCAATTCATATATTTTGGAATCTTTAAAAATAGTCATCATTCATGAATAAGATTGAGAAATCAAGAAATAGCTCAACATTCTTATATCGTCATTGAAATCGTAAACTTGGAACCTTTAAACATGGAATCATCATCATCATACTTATCATAGGAAAATATTCTCATCTTTGACATCATCATTGTCATTGTAAAACATATACATCATTGTTGTCATAAAAGCTTACGGAGTCATAAACCTCTGTTTTGGAAAAATATGGACATTTTGGAAAGCATTTATGGTTTATCGGGAAAAGGAATCATGCCTTGGAATCATAGACTTCTAAATTTTGAAAACAACAAAGTTATGGAAGCATTTATGAAATCGTAACATAGGAGTCATGCCTTTGAAAGAAAGGGACGAGCCTTAACATACCTGTTCAACCTCCTATTGGCTACGCTTATGCGTCCGAGCTCGTAAGTCTACATTTAAGAGGATTTACACTAACGTTAGCCTCTTCATCGCACACTTGTACCAAGTTTCAAATTATACTATTCTATATTCTGCCACGCTCGAAATTGGGCAGCATTTCCCCTGTTTATATGCCTAGCCCGAATTCTCAATTCAACAACCAACAACAATCACAACAATACCAACATTAACCATAATATTTCCAACTTCAAAATACTTCACAAACATCCCATATGGTGTTTGTCCCATATTTCCATCACAGAACCATGTTATAACGCATTTACAACTCCTTCTCCGTAAATAAACAGATATTAACACAAATAGAAAGAGATTCATACTTTTACCTGATAAGAATGCTATATATTCACTCCTCTACCTTGAACTTAAGCCACCACACCTCAATACACAATTTTGTAGTTGCAACTATACGCTGTCTGGACCGGGATTTGGGAATTATACCTGGTTTCGGGCCTAAAAGTTGGTGGTGGAAGGTTGGGGAATATTCTGGAAAATTTGAGGAAGTTTTGGGTGTGTTTGGTTGAAAAATAAAGGGCCTCCCCCTTTTATAGAACGGTCCAGGTTCTGCCTGGACCGACATATATTTCCTTCAGCGCGTTTGCGCTGACTTATTTTTTCTGACTGCGCCTTCGTTCAGTAAAAAGGTCATAACTCTTGATATCGATATCGTGTGAGGGCCCACGACATATGGTTGGAAATATCTTTCTATTATCTACAACTTTCATTCTTGGTGTTTTACCAAATTCCAAACTTATAATATCGTTTTGGCCCCTCCAAGTCAGATAATCCGAAAATGTTTCCTTAAATCGTCCTTTTGGAGGGCTTATGCCCATATTTGGCTTGTGGGTCCTTCTTAGGACTTGCTCAACTTTCCATGTGCTACTCATATGTCTCTTCATATTTCCTTTATAAAACTCCAACGTGTGGGCCCCACTTAGCATGCAAAGAACGAGGGCTTTTTGTCAAGTGCCATATGAGTCAATTCACCCCATATGGTCTCCAAATGTCATATATATGTTACTATTACCTTCTTATAGTATAACCTTCATCCTCAACCCGGGCCTCAAAATATGTTCAGCGCGTTCGCGCCTCGTAGTGGCGCGTTCGCACTGTGTTGGCCCTTGGCCTTCTGCGCGTTCGCGCCACTCCTTGGCGCGTTCGTGCAGACCACTTTCCTGTCTGCCAGCCCGACTTGTAACGTCCATATCTCCTCACCTCGATGTCCTACTGAGGAGCGGTTTATTGCATTGGAAACTAGACTTCCCAAACTTCACTTTAGACTCTTGTTTCACTTTAAAACTATTAATATACTAAAACATATTCTTCTTCCAGTTAGACCAAAATTCTGTACCAAACCTTGCCCAACTTTCCTTCAAAGCCTCGGAAGCTTAATCTCCTTAGTTCACTGGTTTTCCAATCCTCCTATAACCCGTTTATGTTAACTCGGACTCTTATAATCATAACACGAGCACCTATGATCTTGCATTTTCTCGACAATAACTCCGATGTCTACACTTGAATAGCTAATGCCTAACGAATTTCAACGTACAGAAACTACGGGGTGTAACATCTTTCCCCTCTTAGAAACATCGTCCTCGAATGTTGCAGTAATGCTAACCCACAACACCATCCTTGATTCCTTAGAACCGTTACTCTTCCCTTAGGGTCCGATTACCATTTGCTTAGACTATAACTTGGGTCAGTCTCTTCCCATTCTTTCTTAACTCTTTTATTGCCTTCAATCAACTTCTTTCACTTCTTTGCCCTCATGTACATGATCGAAATTTAACTAGTATCTCGCTCTCGCTCTGATTTTGTCTCCATTATTATAGTCTTGACTTATCATGCCATAACTATTCATCATCCTGCAAGTATTCTCTTTCTCTCGCTCCTTGTTTCCCTGTTAGTGGGCAATTACCTTTTCGTATACAGCTTCCTCTTTGCGTTTATCCCTTCGGCGCTATCTCGAGCTACTCTTTTTGCTATCTGTTGGTCTTGGATATACACTGTACTGACTCCTTGCGGTTCATTGGTCAGCTTCATTAGTCCTTACATCTTTGTCACTATCTCTCTTACCCTTACATTTCGAGTGTTTATCCAGCATGACTTTGTCGCTGGTGAGTCTAATGGTTATGTTCCTTAAACTATTCCTCCCAATTCCTTTCCAAGACCACTTCCATCGATCCAAAGTACATATATACATAATGTTTCTTCACCCTTTACTATCCTTCACGGTACAGTTATACTTATGGCAACTCATAATTCGAGTTCAAGATAAATCCTTGGGCTCACCCACAACTTTTTCTTTAGCTTCCTACCACAACTGTTTCTTTAACCTCTTTCCCTCAAATCTTGCTGTTATATCCGGCAATTTTTGCAAATTTGAAAATTCAAAATAATTTTGACTCGTAAGAAAGGAGGCCATAGTTGGATTTTTCTTAGTATGTGTATGCCGGTTATGGAAGCTTGAATGCGGAAACACCGGAGAAGGCCTAAGGGCAAAGTTGGAATTTTGAAAATTGTTTCGGGATTGCGAAAGATGATCCATAAGTAATTGGGCTAAAAAAAAAATAAGGAAAGAGGCCCAAGTTTAAGAGGGTGGCCGGCCATAGTGTTGGCCCAAACCCATGGTTTTAATTAATTTTCCATGAGATAAATAAGACTAGAGGGGATCATTAGCCTTAGAAGTTTCAAGAAAAAAAAAAGAAGAGAGAAAAGGCCTTCGGCCATAGAGAGAAAAAGGGAAAGAAAAAGAAAAAAATTCTTGGAGCCTTAGTCCTTGATTCAAAATTTGTTTCTTCTTGGATTCTTATTAAGTTCAAGACTCTCTACAAAGTGATACAAATATCTTGGCAAGAAAGTGCTTCTTTTGGCAAGGAGAACTTATTGGAAAAGGTAAGAATTTTATGTTCTTTTTATGTTATGGAAGATTTATGAATGTTAGAATAAGTGGAATTGCATGAAAATCATGGAATTGTGATGTGTATGTGTGCAAGCCGTGTGTGTGTGTGTAGGTGTTGTGGCCGTGGGGTGCCATGGTGAAGGGGAGATGAGTTGATATTTTTTTTTAGCATGTTAGTTGTGTTGTTGAAGTCTTGTGATGAAAATGGAAGGTTAATGGTCCAAGTTGGCATGGAAATTCATTGTTAAGTTGTTGTAGGAAAATATGCAACTTTATTGTAGTTTATGTAAATATAGAAATGAAGGTGGTAAGGTGCAAATTATGATGATTGTTGATGAAATTGGAAGATGGAAACATGCTATGAATATGTATGTTAAAGATTAAAAGTTTTGGATGTATTTTGGCTTTGATGGAAAGTTTGTATATTTTGTGAATATTCTGTAGAAATGATATGAAATGTCTCCGAATTATATTTGAATGGTTTGGATTAGTAAATGAATATGAGAACGTTGACATGAAGTTGAAAGTGTGAAGTTGGAATGGGAGTTATTGCATGATGTAGAAGAGAAGAACCTTTATGTTAGAATGTATTTTTGTTGTGATTCTTGATGTTGTTGTTGGGTTGGTTGTTGCTATTTTGGCCGAGTTTAATTCTCGGGGATGTTGTATTTATAGGGGAAGTCACGAAATTTCGGTAGACAAGTATGGGTTTGAGATTGAATTCCTAAAGCTTGAAGTCGCATTTGGTAATTGTGACCATTTGTAGATTTTGGAGCAAACGGGAATTGAATTTGAGCGAACGTAAGGCGCGGCTAAGGTATGTAAAGCCTACCTTTTCTTCTTTTGGCATGTCTTAGTCGTACTAGGTCAAGATCGGGACCTCGGGGTAATTCCACATTTAGGAAATCCGAGTTTGATTTGGCATACTATTCATTCAACAAGTTCAATTGAACTATAATCCTTATATTTGGTTAAAAGAATGCTTAAACCTTTGTAACTTTCGCAAATGTATTTGAATCGCTCCGAAACTCTTATGGATGACCTTAGGGAGCCTAATGTTTGTAATTTATGTCCGCCGCCTCGACCCGACCCGAGGTGGGCCCGCAAGTCCCGAGACTTCCCTTATTCGATTCGTTTGACTCATCTTCGTATGACGTGAAAGGAAAACGTTTGCCTATGACTCTAAGGTCCGTTGGAAATATCCTATAACGTTATTTGAACGCTCATTGCTATGATTGATACTAAATTTTTCCGAAAATGACCTACGATGTGTTTTTCGAAAAATTGATTAACTAAAAGTCCGTAATTTTGATATATTAGTTCCGATTAACTCGATACTCATTTTGAGCTTTCGAGGCTAATGTATAAGTATATGAAATTATGTGTCAAGTCTTGGAATTTATTTTTAATATGCATATGGTTTCTCGCACTACTCCGCTCGTGCCAATTATTATGGCTTCGTTCGCGGCACCGGGCCGGCTTTGTGATCGTGCGCATTATGACATATTCGACAAGATGATTGTGTTACGGTTTCGAGACCTCGCCATAGGGCCGGTTACCGTTTATGGTGTTATGATGTGATATGGCATCCGATATGTTCTCGATAATTTGATGTGTGTGACGTTATGATGTGTTCGGAGTTTGTACGAGATTTGAAATCTTCCGAGTATGATGTGTTGTGGCACCAAAGTGGTCGGGTTCGGGTGACCACGTTCCCGAGCCTTATGCATGACTTTTATTTGCATTATGTACATTTGCATTAACTTAATGTTTGATCACTTACTTCGTATTTCTTTTTGTATTTTCCACTCCCGTCATGTTTGGATTACGATTACCTCCCGCTTCATATACTCGCATTTTTCCTGTCGACCCCCTTTCTTCGGGGGCTGCGTTTCATGCCCGCAGGTGCAGATATACGTTCAGGTGATCCGCCGGTGTAGGCTACACATCCCGCTATCTTGGACTGTTCCTTTTGATCCGGAGCCCACCTTTTGGTACATATGTTTTGCCTTGTATATGCTTTCGTATATTTGAATGATTTGGGTACGGCGGGGCCCTGTCCCGTCATATGTTCGTATGTTCTGTTTTGTCTGTAGAGGCCTGTAGTCATATTTGTGGGTCGTGGGTCCTATGCATATTATTCGTATGGGATTTGCATTTTGCGTCCTTAAGCGACCCCGGGCCACAACGGCCAATGTGGCCTACATGTTTTGTATATATATGTCCGGGCGATGTGCATTCCGCCACTTCCTTCATTTTGATATGATATTTTATACGGCGACCGCTTTAGGATAGCATTTTTACGTTTCGGATTTGTATGACGCTAAGGTATCGATGATTTGATATGAATAATTTGGGTGTCCAAATGGATATGCCCTAATATGTCGTAATGTTTCTTCGCCATTTATTATCCTAAGTTTGTTTGGGTGCCTAAGTAGGGCACATTTTCGAGCTCCACGCCACAACTATTTCTTTAACCTCCTTCCTCAAATCTTGCAATACAACCTAAAAGCATAGGGCTACGAAAATTCTTATTCCATTATGATTTTCTTACAACACAATATACGTGTCTTCGATTTCCTTGTATTGGCGATTGTTTCATCACGTTATTCCTCGTTGCTTTTCCTGTGGCCTTCTTACCATTGTAGTTAGGTATAGCTTCACGTTAATGGTTCATATAATTCTATAGCATATGCTTTCATGTTTAGTATAATTATTAATCCGTGAGATGTTTTCTAACATCCGGGTGAACTCTTTTTATTTCCATTCATAAGAGCGTCCTTTCATTCCTTCAAAATCTCCCAACTATCAATCGTTGTTCTTTTTATTACAATTGTCATTATCATCCCAAGTGTCCTTTGGATTTGTCATCTCTTCCATTACCCTTGGTGAATTTAGCTTGTAGACCTTTCATGCTCTTTTTATTACCCTTTAGGCATGTCACCGCATACTTAGGTACGGCGTAATTTTGCCCTTTCGAGGGTTTCAAACCATGTTCTAGAATTATTGTAGCTCATCTTGACGTAAAGTGCTCTCTTGAGTTATCTTTCATACTTTCTCTCTATGTCTACCTCCTGGTACACTTATTGTCAATTCATTTCTACTTCTTTCTGATACCTTCCTGATATGCCGATATGTTTCGAACTCTGGCTCTGAGCTAATAAATTTCCCTTTCTGGAGCTTGAGAACGTCATAATTCCTTTCAAGTCCAATATGTTCTTCCCCCCTTATTAAGGAGGTCCTGATACACCAAATCTTTCAAATGTCCATCGTCTTCGGCAATTATCTGCCGCCCTTCATGACCTTCTCAAGGTCGGGGTTCTGTCATCATATGGTTTTCCTTATTTATCATTTTTACGAGTTACACTCTTGTATTAAAGTGGAATACCAGCAGGGGTTAGGTTCCATTCCGATGTCTTCTTTTCCGTCTCCTTATATCTCTATCTTTTATGCCTAACAGTTTCCTGGATCCACAAGTTATTGGGGACATCGAGATTCACCACGTCCTTTTATGAAGTCTTCGATTATACCTTACTCCTCATCTTTCTTCTCGACTTTGCTCATAACATATCTAAAACTTCTTACCCTGAGTTCTCCTTCCATTTATGTCTATATCGTCATTCTTGTCAACTTTTCTATACCCTTCCATCCACTACTAGTCCTTTTGCCCACTTAGCTCACTTATTCACAATCCTTCTTAATTACGTGTTTGTGTTGCAGCTGCGCATCCAAGTTATCCAAGTTTTTCGAGTGTCCTGCTACTTTTGCTCTTAGCACAGAATTCTTATAGTTTACACTCTCTCTATCCTCGTTCATCGAACCTTTACCCGTCTTTCTAATGCTATGACCAGGTTATCTTCCACGCATGTTCCTCACATTTCATTCTATTTCCTCTATGATCGCATCTCTCGGTCTTCACATGGATTCTTATTCCATGTCATTAATCTTGTAATCACATGTGTCGCCCCATCATCCTTGTTCTTTCCTCAATGAGTAATCGGTTTCCTACTGCCAACTCGTTAAAGTATCCTTCTTACTCCCATGGTTAAAGATCTCCAGTTACTTTACTCCTAAATGCTCTCCTCTTTTTTTTTCTTTTTTCGATCAGCCCATTGGTATACCTTCCCTATTTTAATCCATAACCTTCCTTGAGTTCCTTCCTCGTTGAGCACCCTTCTCCTCTTTGTTATTTATAGTATCGGCTTGGGAGTTCGTGAAATTTTCCTTTGAACGTGCAAATCCGTTCTATTCTTAAGTCATTATTATTTTTTTTTTGGAAAGTTTCTCCATGTTCGAGGCAACCATATCAATATGGCTACACATTTATCCCTTTATAAATATCTTTCGAGAGTTGGAATCTCTTAAAATCATCGCAAGGCCTAACCATTCTTTCTCTTACTTCTCATTCCTCGTCGTGGTCACTATCCTCTTAGCCCCAGTTATCGAAGTCCGTTCCCGACCCCACACATTCTCTTTGTTCCATACTACCACACTTTATCCTTTTCACACACCTACCTTCAAATTTTTATCCAAATAGTCTCGTGCTTTGCCCGTCGTCTCTCTTGGAGGCTTTACTCACTCATGTTTCTTACTTTTTGCTTTTTCTGACATTTTGATATCCTTACCTTCCATCTACTCACTTTCTTTCTTTTCCAAATATCATTGTATTAGAACTTTCCAAGCTTAACTTGTAGTGAAAATAGCATCAGCTTACCTTGTAACATTTGTACCATTTATTTTTTTGTCACTTGAACTTCTACCCTTCGATTAATGTCTTCCATATACCGCAACGTTGGTTGCCGGGATACACATACCCGCCGATATAGCCATGAGACATGGGATATCATACGTGCATATATATATATAATTACTACCATCTCGCGTACAAAAAAATTTCCAAACACTATTCAAACTCATCCTAATTCTAGAGCTACGATGCACCTTCTTTCTCTTTACCGGTCTAGTCCGCCTCGCCTACGCGACCTCCTTGAGGTTTCCAACCACTCCGCACACTCTAATTTCCCTTAGGCTACTCTAGCTTCTCATTTGTCTCTTATGTCTAATTTATAGGACTTTTAGTACACTTCCCAGGGGGTCACCCATCTTAATATTTCTCTCACTCCAGCACGCTTAACCTTGAAACTCTGATGAGATCCGGTGCTTTAGTGCTGGTATGATCGCATCCACCTCACCAAATGACCTTCATCATGTAATCTGGAGTAAGTTGAAGTCTTAATAGATTTCCGATTGTTCTCGTAATGCCTCTCCCTCTGAATTAGAAAAGATCTTTTACTCTTCTGACTATACAGTTACTATTCTAGCCCTTTCAATCCTCAATATTCACCTTTCATCCTAGATTTTCAGATTCCCGATGGTGGCGAAAACACCTTGGTCGCCGTTACTTGTAAATACTTGGTTATCGGCCCTTTTGGATTTTCGTTCGCCGCTGTTAAGTGCTAGTCTACACCAATTACACATACATAGAAAATTCCAATAAAGGCTCATATACCTGTAGCCGATCGGTATCTTGTCTAATCTGGTGGACTATAAGGTGAAGTGTACTCCTCATCATCGTCTACCCACCATCCGCTCGCCTGGCCTTCATCATCTCTCTCATCTGAGTTCGAGGGATATAAATAACCGGGCACCCCGGTTTACCGACGGCCAGATAGGGCATGGAATAATCCGTAACACTCACCGAGGTCCGGTTCGACGTAGTGCTCCACCATAGGAGCAGCTGGTACGGCCTCGAGGATCTCCTCCTCCGGTGTCCCAGACGAATACTCAGACGGATCTGTGTCATAGCTGTCCCCTGAGGGGTCCTCCTCCCTGGGAGTCAAAATTTCTGGAGGAATTGTCGCTGGGTCCTCCGAAGGATCGCCTCCACTGAATAACCGAGGCTCCTCCCGCCGGGTCCGGAGCCTAGGGATCCTCGGAGATCTAAGGTCCTTCTTAGCACCCCCCACTCGTCCAAGGCCGATCTCTTCATCTCTCGTCGTCCGCGCGCTACCTACAAGAAAAGAGGTCGAAGCAATCTTTCCTAGACTCGGGCTCCATCGCACAATCTAAGACAGAAGAAAAGGTCAATGATTCCTAAATGCCCCGCAGCCTCCCGTTTATAAGTGTGGCCGGCTTCACACCTATAAACAGGACTCTACCGAACACGGCCTGTAGACAATCCTTAGGACGAACTGCTCTGATACCACTTTTGTCACCACCCAAACCGATGAGCGGTGATAAGTACCTCGACTCATTGCCGGCCAAGCACCCCATGCTTGCATCTACTTCTCGCCGACTATCCCGGGCCCATACATAATTTGTAACTCGTGCTATACTCTTTCCCCGAACAATCAACATAAGAGACATTGTACCGGAACTTACTTACCAACACACACATATAAACATAAATACCGAGAATAACAAATAAGCCGATTTTGGCCGCTATATATGTATACCGTACAACAAAATGAGCGCCGACGAAGCCGCATAACATCATGGCTACATATCACCGTCTATAGACTTATAGAATACATACCGTAGAAAGGACAAGACAAGGCCCCGCCATACCCATATATGTACATAAAGATGGCATACCAAACGGATCGAAGCCTCCGGATCAATGGAGCGACCGACCGCCGAGGGGAGGTCCTACCGTCGTGAATCGTCGACCGGCTATCCGATCCCCGTGGCACGAACGCAAAGGTCCACAAGAAGGGACGCCGCGTAATGTACCAAGTATGTAAGACATGAATAATAACATAGTAAGGGATACAAAACATGAATGAATAATAACAGTAATGGAAATATAGTAGTATCGTAAGATAAAACAGTGAATATGTACATATGAGTGCCTCTTAGGGTACCGCATGCCAGTGCATGCTTAGCATATATACATATATACATATATCCATAGAAAAAACATTTCTTGTTCATATATAGAGAAAATATGGCGAGGAACGTCGGCCCGATCCATGTAACCATATGTCCCGCGTCCGGGCATCCCGCGTCCGGATGATATCATATTACGCCAACCGATCGTGGTTACGCGTATATAACGCTCTCCCTTTTTCCCATATATCCCATATACATATACATATATCATTATAAGCGCATGCAAGAGCCAAAGAAAGACATGTCTCTATCGGAGTGATGTAAGGTCGGTAACCTCCGATTATATTATGGAATAATCATCATCGCTTGTCTCACCTCGGAACAATCATTATAAGCGAGACTATCAATGAAGAATAGCATTAAGAGAAAACATAGAATAAGATCATAAGGCATCAATTCATATCAATTCATATATCATTTGGAAGCTTTAGAAATAAAGTCACCATATCGTCATGAATAAATTGAGAAATCATCAAATAGCTCAACATTTCTCATCTTTGGCATCATTGTCATGATAAAACATGTCCATCATTATTGTCATAAAGTTTACAAAATCATAAACCTCTCGTTTTGAAAAAATATGGACATTTTGAAAACATTTATGGGTTATCGAGAAAGGAATCATGCCTTGGAATCATAAACTTTTAACTTTTGAAAACAAAGAAGTTATGGAAGCATTTATGAAATCGTAACACAGGAATCATGCCTTTGAAAGAAAGGGACGAGCCTTAACATACCCGTTCCACCTCTTATTGGCTACGCTTATGCGTCCGAGCTCGTAAGTCTACATTTAAGAGTATTTGCACTAACAATAGCCTCTTCATCGCACACTTGTACCAAGTTTCAAATTATACTATTCTATATTCTTCCGAAAATCGGACAGCATTTCCCCTGTTTATATGCCTAGCCCGAATTCTCAATTCAACAACCAAAAACAACAATAGCAATACCATCATCAATAGCATCATTTCGAACTCTGAAGTATTCCATAGAATAGCCCACACGCTGTTTTTCAACTTCCAAAACTAATCAATTCAGTAGACAATTATTTAACTACGCTTTCTTTGTAAATAAACTGGTATTAACACAAATAGAAAGAGATTCATACCCTTCCCTCGATAATAATGTTATATCTACACTCCTCCACCTTGAACTTAAGCCATAATGCCTCAATACACAATTTTGTAGTCGCAACTATACGTTGTCTGGACCGAAATTCGGGAATTATACCCGGTTTGGGCTCAAAATTTGGTCTGGAACATTGGGGAATTCTCCAGAATTTTGGAGAAGGTTTTAGGATGTTGGATGAGGAAATAAGGGGATAAGCCCCTTTTTATAAGGTTCTGGGGTCTGCCCACGACCTATGGTTGGAAAGCTCTTTCAATTATCTACAACTTTCATTCTTGGTGTTTATTCCAAACTTATAATATCGTTTTGGCCCCTCCAAGTGAGATCATCCGAAAATATTTCCTTAAATCGTCCTTTTGGAGGGCTTAAGGGTCCTTCTTAGGGGTTGCTCAACGTTCCATGTACTACTCATATATCTCTTCATATGTCCTTTATAAAACTCCGTGTGTGGGCTCCCACTTAGCTTGGCAAAAGAACGAGGGCTTTTCATCAAGTGCCATATGAACCAATTCACCCCATATGGTCTCCAAATGTCATATATATGTTATTATTACATTCTTATAATATAACCTTCATCCCAAACCAGGGCCTAAAAATTGCTCAGCGAGTTCGCGCCTCGTAGTGGCGCGTTCGCACTGTGTTGGCCCTTGGCCTTCTGCGCGTTCATGCAGATCATTTTCCTGGTCTGCCAGCCCGACTTGTAACGTCCATATCTCCTTACCCCGATGTCCTCTTAAGGAGCGGTTTGTTGCGTTGGAAACTAGACTTCCCGAATTTCACTTTAGACTTTTGTTTCACTTCAAAACTCTTAATATACTAAAACATATTCTTTCTTCCAGTTAGACCAAAATTTTCATGCCAAACCTTGCCCAATTTTTCCTTCAAGCCTCGGAAGCTTAATCTCATTAGTTCACTGGTTTTCCAATCCTCCTATAACCTGTTACGTGAGCACCTATGATCTTGTATCTTCTCGATAATAACTTCGATGTCCACCGAAATTGAATACCTAATCTCAAACGTACGTAAACTACGGATGTAACAAGATTCTTGTTTAACACTTGGTAAGAGTATTCATTAATCTTATAAGGGTTCCATGACCTCTTCGATCTTACGTTAGTTTACTCACAACGCACATGACGCGAAAATTTTTCGAGGTAACATCCTCCCCCTCTTAGGAACATTCGTCTTCGAATGTCGACTTAACTTAAGTCCTTATCAAAAACCTTATAGGGGATGTTAATGTGACCTTTCAATGAACTCACATTCTTTAATTCCTTTTGCTATCCTCTTTCTCTATATCTTGCATATTAGAACACTTAGTCATAACTCAACTCCTTCTTTTATAAGCTATTCCTTCAAGATGTATCGTTCACTTCGTCTTACCTCTTAACCTTTACACAAGACTTATAACTCACCTATGTCCCTCGTCGATTCATTAGAGAACTTATAACCCTTAGAGTGCTTTATGCCTCTCGGTAACCTGTAGGCCATTCGCAGACTCTCGAAATAACACAGAATTTTCTCTTCAACAAACTTACATAGTCCAACTGTTCCAGTCCATATTCTGGAATCTTCAGCCTTATGCATTACTCTTCGACTTCTTTATAAGACTTCAACTTTACTTTCAAGTTTTTAATCTAAATCTTTAGAGTTGGCTATCAAGTATAGCACTGGAGTTTTCTCATGCAGTAACTGCACAAAGCTGCTCTATAATCTGACTACCATTAACTGGCATAATTCTAAAAGAATTTCTAGTTTGACATATAAATCTTAGGCACTGACTCTAGGGCCTTAAATCTTTAGCTTACATATAATCTGTAAGGCTCAATATATCAAAGGCTAAGCTTTCTCTTCTTTCTGAATTTCATCGCATTCTTCTGAGATGGTACTCCCCAGAGTACATAGTCTAATATAGGTAGGGAACTCTTGTCGGTTCTTGTCACGCCCCAATTTCCGAGGGACGTGATGGGCACCCGACCCCATACCCGGAGCCGAGCGAACCCACAAACTCTTATCGCACACATAATTTTTTTTTCAAACTCAATACCGAAAAATTATAAGATACATAATGAGGCTTACAAACTTGACCAAAATCTGTAATTACACAAAATTCATTACATAACCCCGCTTCTGTGGCCGGGAGATGAACATCATCCCACAACAGCAAAATCTCTTGTCATCCAAGACACAAAATAAATCTGACTATCCCTTTTCCAAGGGTGGGCCCCAAACATGGGGGTATTTTAACTCTCCGGTACCGCCATGAAAAGGCCCCCGGGGAAGGGGGGGGACGGAAAGTCCAGATGTAAAGGGAAAACCAACGA